>NC_138888.1:64236746-64461746 GCF_965194825.1 Balaenoptera physalus
TTTTGGCATTTCCCTCACCTTCTGTGAGGCCAGGACTTAATCAAAGGCACCTTCATGTTCTAACCTGACTTTCTCTGCTTCTTCTCTCTATCCCTCACTTGTAAACAAACAAAAGACTGCAGCCCATATTGGCCTTTCTTTACACTATATCTCAAAAATTTATTAAAAATGAGCCATAAAAATAACTTACACCTTTGCCACCTATTCTTTCAAAACCTAGTGTTTTGGCTCCCCTTTTCTAACTGCATAAAAAAGACAGGCTAGGTGTGTCAAGGAAAGGAATACCTAGGGCTACCTCATAACCACCAGAATCCAGGCAACTGGAAATAAGGAATATAGATATTTCAGGATCAACATAATATTCTTTGCTATAATTCACTGTCTTTCATCTAATTATTTCCCCTTTTCTTTTAAGATAAGGTAGCCAGTTTTGTGCTTTCATGTTTGGTACCTACAGAGAGAGATTACAGTTTCAGTAAAAAGAGGTAAGAATTCTGAGCTATGACTAAATTATCTATCAGACTGATGGACCAGTTTGCTCTTCACAGAACCACAAGCTAGGATAGATATGAAGCGATATACAAAGATAAAATTAGGAGGCAGAAAATTTGGTGGCTTCTGAACATTATCTCTTTGATCCATCTGGGTCTCTTTTTGCCCCTGGCAGCCCATGCAACCATCTCTACTCTGGGGCCAGGGTGAGGCAGCCCCTCCCAGAGTTCCTGATGGCACTGTTCTCTTTACTGTTATATTTCAAACCTTATATCAGATCTAATTGTCTTCGTATTTTGGAGACCTCCTTGGATAAAGAGGCACTTGAAACCATTTCTCAGAGAGTGCTTCAGGGTATAGCTTATATTTTCTCCAACTCTTTTATTCCCCCAAACTTCCAATCTGGGGGAACCTTTTTCTATCATGAGGAAGAGGAAGAAAATGAATGAATACCATTCTAAATATGGTTTGTTTGTTTTTTTGTCCTATATCTAGGTTAATACTGTTAAGCTTTCCAGTAAGAGAATGCAGATTTTGATGGTTGAGATTCCTATTTCTGCCAAGATAGTTACTTCTCCCTTAAAGGAAAAGTTTCAGTGTAAGCAGGGAATATGGGGAGATGGTGATAACTTAATAAACTACTGATATATTACAATTGCTTTTGTTGGTTGAGACTGGTTGATTATGTGATAAAAGTGTTAAGGCAGTAAAGAGCAGTAAAGGGCAGTGGTTAGAAGCACAGAGAAGACTCTTGACTATCAGAAAGTTCATTATCTTAATATTCAGGATTGGGGTGAGCACTGACATATATAAATTACTCAGCACAGTACGTGACACATAGAGGGAGCGTCTACTAACAATTATTAATAGTGACACAGAAATGATCAGTTTCAAAATAAAGCATGACTTCTGTTGCTGTTTGTACTTCAGTAAAAGTGTAGCTTGTCTATCAGAATAATGCAAACAATTAACACATGCTGTATTAATGTCTCTTCTAAAACTTTCTCTGTGAGAGGGATTGACTCAGCTAATTGAATACTGATAATCTCATCACAGGAGATCCTCATTTAATACTTCTGTGGAGAAATGTTTCTATGAACCATTCATGGGGGAAAATAATATGTATTTGTTTTCTGAGCATGGGAGAGAGAGTGTATACAGATTTCTCTCCATATTTTCAATATCCTCTGACCTCCCTCTGTGCTCCCACTGAGTAAAATCTTATGCATTTTTCTAGCCAAGAGAGGACTGAGTGAGGGCAAATCTTACTAGATCCTTTCCTTAAATCTCAAGATTCTAGATTTGGAGAGGAGCAGGATGTGGGAATGAGGAAGAAGACAGAGAGAGAATGAGTCATCTAGCTAATGTGTTCCATATGGTGCAAAGGAATTAGTGGATTGTATTCAGTTCACAACATCTTGGAGAGGTAGAGGAAAAAAAGTCTACCTATTCTTATCACAAGGACTTAAGATATCATCTATTCTGACTCCCCATTTATTACCTGTGGGATCGTAGGAAGGTTTCATATTCACTCATGCTTTGGTTTCCTTATATTTAAAAGAATAGTCACCCATCTTAGGGTTTGTTGTGAGACTTATAAGAGTTACTAAATGACAAGTACTTGGAACAGTGCTTGACACACAGTAAACCCTCAATACATGTAAGCTAGCATTATTCTTATCATTGTATGTGATATCAATTTTCAATAACTGCCAATGCAATCCTACCATGAAAAAATTTAGATTTATATATTTTATATCACATATTACCTTAGATATTATGTTTCCTTAGATTTTTTTGCATCCAAATTATTAATATTTTTAATTATTATTTTTAATGCAGGAGGGGAGCTTTGATAGATATCTACTACCTTCTAAAATGCATACAAAACCCCAAAACACCCATTAGAGGTTTTATGAATAAAATTACTGAGGGTATCTTTGTAAGGTTCTATTAATATTTTAATATTTTAATATATTTAAAATTTGTCCCTCAGTAATATAACAACTCACCTACCTGGCATTCAGTAATTTTCCAAACATATATTATAGATATACAGACAAAGTATATGGAGTATGAACAAGAAAACTTTTGAAGAGTCATAACTCATGTCACACAATATATGAAAAAAGGCTCAAGCACTAAATGTACTCAGGTTCTTATTCGCAGCTATGGAATCTTGTTTTCCGTGAATTCCTAACAGCTTTTTCTGGGTTGCCAGTAGAATAGAAGCAAAGTAAAATTAAATTAAATTTTTAAACTGTAAAATAACATAAAACTTGATTGAATTAAATTAAATTGAAATACAGACCAACAGTTTCAGGGAGAGCAGTAAAATATGCCAGCCAGGCATCAGAGGAAAATACAAAAAATATCCACAAAATCAAAACATAAGAACTACAAATACGGCACAGTGTAAGGTCATTTAACATAATGGCAAACAGCCTTACATAACTCAATATGCCCTGGGGGCATTACTGTATTAGATCACAAGACAATAATTTAAATTCTGACTGAATCATCAATGACAGTTTAAATGGTTTTCAATGTGCTCTCTTTATACATACAGGAAGGTATATAATAAATTTCAAAAGTATATGACAAAAATGCCTATGATTTTTAAGTGCCTTTGTTTTAAGAGTTAGAAAAAAATCATAAAACAAATTATTCAAAATGACTCATTCACAGAAGGTTTGCATTTTGTTTCAGAGACTGCCACAAGCTAGTGAAGTTCTGTGCCTTCACAGGTTCTCATAGACAAACTGACTTGGGGAAGCAGAGAAGAGAAGGGAAGACTGAACAGGGCAATTGTTACAATGAACCAGGAGCCTCAGCAACATGTCCTCTGTCCTATCCTAGAATTGTGTAATGAGATAAGTTAATCTTTGAAAATTAAACACATTGTATTCTCCATGTTCTATTTTTTACAACATTTTATAATTAATGGTACAGTTGGTATAATATAATACATTTCTTTTTGCCACTTATTTTAAATAAATATACTAACATTGTATTTTTTTAATTTGTATTTTTTTTCTTTTGCTTGTTCACTGTGGAATATCCCAATTTTATTAAGGGAAGACTGTTCTCTTAAGAGCTCTCATTCCACAGAAGCCATAGCAGCTTAGTCAAGAAGAGACCAGAACTACTGGTTCTATATTCTGTTCCATTAAGCAAGGCAAGACTGTAACATCATAATGAGACAATCAGCTGTATAATTTATTCAGTGAAAAGAATATTATGGTTATATTTATCCATTTCAACCACATTACAATATAATTATCAGCCCCTTCCAATGTTTACTTTACAAAACTGTCTTTCGTAAAATATATGTTAGTAATATTTCTCATTCATGCCTCCCTCGATACAGTAGTAGGTTGTTTAAAAACTTAAGCATAGGGGCTTCCCTGGTGGCGCAGTGGTTGAGAATCTGCCTGCCAATGCAGGGGACACGGGTTCAAGCCCTGGTCTGGGAAGATCCCACATGCCACGGAGCAACTAAGCCCGTGAGCCACAATTGCTGAGCCTGTGCGTCTGGAGCCTGTGCTCTGCAACAAGAGAGGCCGCGATAGTGAGAGGCCTGTGCACCGCGATGAAGAGTGGCCCCCACTTGCCGCAACTAGAGAAAGCCCTTGCACAGAAACGAAGACCCAACACAGCCATAAATAAATAAATAAATAAAATTTAAAAAAAAAAAAATTTAAAAAAACTTAAGCATAAATATAAAATGTTCCTCATTTTATAAATTTATTTTGTATTTAATTGAAACCAGATGTTAAAGACAATATCTCAGTAATGCAAAATGACACAAAACAGTTTATTATTTGTAAATATATGTATAACATGTTTAAGAAACTACAAAAACAGAACAAAACTTACCTACAGATATTTATTTGATTGCTAAGATAGTGAGTAGAACTTTGATTTCTTTTTTCCCCTTTAAATGCTATTTCTTAAATTGCCTGAAAATACTGCCTCACGAAAGTGCTCTGGCTAATACTGTAATTTAGAAGAGCATTGAAATGTGCCCTCAGCTAGGAAAGTCACAGGTTCTTGGTTCTCCTGTTACTTGTGCAATAGGGAGTTTATAATGGAAATGACAACAGACCATTAACTATAGCACTGCTTGCGGGCACTGATATAAATATCATTACAGAATAAAGACCTCTGCAAGAATTTAGTGTAGTAGGATTAGCAAATAAACTATTAGAGCTGAAGATTAAACTGTGATAGACCAAATAAAGTAAATTTCCTGCTATATTCTTAATTTCATTTGTTTCCCAGAGTGGCAATGAGTCTTTCTTATTTGGAAAATGCCTCACAAGTGAACCCTATGGCTAGAGAATGCAGCCAGGAGGTGTGGGAAGAAACCTAAGGTTACTGTTAGCAAAGGATGGGAAAGGAGAATTGGGGTCAATGTGTTTCAACTGAGGCTCACAATCCTTAAATGGGTTAGAGAAGCTGGAATATCAGAGCCATTAATTGCTGAGCATATCCACAAACATAGGCAATATATAATGAATATTCTAATCTTTTGTACTCATGACCTTGTCAGACCTCATAGCAAATACTTCAGGCTTTGAAATCTCCTGTGATAGTCATAAGGAGCTCAAAATGACAAAGATTTGAATAGACATTTACAAGTAATACCTACTTGATGCATAAGAATATAGTTATATAAGTCTGTGTGAATATGCTCATATATTCCCTCCAAGGAAATATATTTCTTATCTATTTTTGGCTTCTGCTATACATTGATTTTGTTTTTATGGATGTCATGATCCATGTAAACAATGATATTTTTGTCTTATTATTTGCAGATAAAAATTAAAATTGCATCCATGCTTACACTCATCTTTATATGTGTTCATTGCATTAGAGACTTTATTAGCTTTTGTTTATATTCATACTATTGTTTCATGTGCTAAATTTCTACCTACTTCTAAATTATGCTATAATTCAGTTATCTCTGTGAACACATTAAATAATTTTACAGAGATATAAATTATGTTAATTTATACATATATTTATTCTTTTTGTCATTCATTTTATTCAGATGTTCCAAGTTTTGCACACACTATGGCTTTGAAAGAAAGTCCCAGGTCAGCTCTGCTTTTTTCAAACAACACAGACTATGAATCAGGAAGAAAGAATGGCACTAGCATAATAGAACTTCTGCAGGAAAATTACCTGCTTCTCAGGATCACCCCCTTTCAGAGTAGAAGGTAAAAGCAATGGAAGGTTCTTGCACAGCAACACCATACTGAGATCTGAACTGATGAATGAAATAAAATATATACGCTCAGAGCACTACTTGGTTTTACATCTTTTTTCTTTTTCTCAAAAAGATATGAAAGGAAGTAAAAATTCAGAGGCTAAAGCCTCTCACCAAAAGCCTAGAATAGTGAGAAAGAACTGCAATAGGAAAGCTCAGAAGGAAAGATGGATATCATTTAAAAAAAAAAAAAGAAAAAAGAAAAAAAATTGGTTTATGATGGTAAGGGATGGCTGGACCAATGAGAACTGATCAACACACAAAATCGAACAAAATTCATGCAGGAATAATCTTGGTGCCTAATGTCAGGCTGGTGGTGGGGATAAGAAACCAGTGATGGATTCAAGACTGATAATAAGGGGTCACACTAAGGCTCCACCTTGTGAATAATAGCAGGAAGTTAGTTTGTGAGCAGTGCAGCAGGAACAACAGAAGTTCTAGCTCCCAACCAGCAGCAAGAAGTATGGCTTCCATGAAAAAACATTTGGGAGTAGTATGTGTTTTGATTTTATGTTGGGACAATGCTTTTGAGGAAATTTAATCCCTTTCCTTGTGATTTAAAGAGCATATTTCGGCTAAAATAAATATCTTAGATCATCAAGGACTCAGTTATATGTTAACTTAATAATATAATCTCAATATGCCCATTATTGTCTTACAAAAATTTTGAGCATTTATATTTTTATTAAATTAGAAAAGAAACCATGATATAGTGCTTGTTATGTGCCAAACATTGTTCTAAGGACTTTACAAAAATGTTAACACATTTAATTCTTTTAGCAGTGATATGAGGTTGATACTATTAATATCCTCATTTTACTGATGAATAGCCTGAGGCCCAGGCCACCACTAATAAGATGTAGAGCTGAAATAAAACCCAGGCAACTTGATTCTGTATACCTAATAAGTCATTTGTGATGGCTTCTGCCAAAAAGCACTTGAGTATACATTTATGAGATGGCCTTTATATTTCTGGAATACTTAGGAGTGGGGTTAGGCATTTTGCAGAGTGGTATAAGGCCAGAACTAGGAGAATCTGGAATATTTGCAATTGTTTTTTAACTTTAGCATCTCAAGTATTCAGTGATGTAAGAAATTAAATCTACTGTATGCTCTGAAAGCATACTCCATACCTAGTTATATAGGGTCAGTTAGGTGGTAAAAAATATATAATAATAACAATAATAATAATAATAGTAATTAAAGCACTTAATTGTAGATGAAGGTGCTGCAGCAGTCCCTAAGTTTTCATGAAGTCTGAAAGTAATATCTTTTTTTTATTACACTGTACTATTTTATTATGCTTATTTATAAACTACAATATCTTTTCTGTCATAGATATACGTGTGGAAATGTATATACAGGTGTACAGATAGGACAACTGCATGAAGTATGCCTCTATGTGTGGGAAGAGGGGTTCTGTTTCTCTCATTGCTTTGCTATGCTTTTATTTTTTGTAGTTTAATCTTTCATAATGTCATGTAATTATTATAAATGTATACTGGAATATTTCATTTCTATTTTTAGTGTTGTTTTGAATTTTATGTTCTGATATAGAGCCAAGCTTATTTAGACATCTTGAGAAAAATTTAGGTAGCACAAACCACCTTTTAAAGAAAATCATTAAAATTAAAATTACCTACGAACAAAAGAGTTTATAGTCAAGATCTTGGAAGGAGGAACAGTCACATATTGGAGACTGTACATTGGGGTGTTATGCAGAATAGGCTAGGCCATGCAACTGTAACAAATTAGTCCCTAAATACCATTAGTTTAATCTTATAAACATTTATTGCTCATTCAAGCAAGATAGAGGTCCAGTGGCCTTCCTTCATCTTATAGCTATACTCTCTGGAACACCTGACCTCTGATATTGCTGTGACCTGGTAATAGAGTGGTGGAGAGACTCACACTGGAAGTGAAAAACATTGTTTATGCTCTAAGTCCACTGACTAGAACTAGTCACAAGACATCAACTTAATTTCAAAGGAATATGGGAAATATAGGGAAGCACATGGAAATACTGAAAGATTGAGGAATTATTTTTCTCTCTCTGCTACAAAATAATATTGAAAGGAATGAGAGTTAATATGTAAGAACTAGTAGAAAGCTAAAAAAGAACTTTTTAAAAATTGAAATATAGTTGATTTACATCATATTAGTTTCACATGTACAACACAGCGACTCAATAACTTTACAGATTGTATCCATTTAAAGTCACCACAAAATAATGGCTATATTTCCCTGTGCTGTGCAATACATCCATGTAGCCTATCCATTTTATACATAGTAGTCTGTATCTCTCAATCCCCTACCCCCACCCCACCTCTCCTCCTCACTCTCTCCCCACTGGTAACCACCAGTCTGTTCTCTATACCTGTGTGTCTGTTTCTGTTTTACTGTATTCATTAATTTATTTTACTTTTTAGATTCCACATATAAGTGATAACATACAGCATTTGTCTTTTTCTGTTTGATTTGTTTCTCTAAGCATAATACCTTCTAGGCCCATCCATGTTGCTGCAAATGGCAGAATTTCATTCTTTTTTTACAGTTGAATAATATTCCATTGCACATGTATATGCCGTATCTTCTTTATCCATTCATCATCATTGTGGGACACTTAGGTTGCTTTTAT
Organism: Balaenoptera physalus; assembly: GCF_965194825.1. Classification (NCBI taxonomy): domain Eukaryota; kingdom Metazoa; phylum Chordata; class Mammalia; order Artiodactyla; family Balaenopteridae; genus Balaenoptera; species Balaenoptera physalus. The sequence continues at coordinate 64,245,152 of NC_138888.1, forward strand.
ATCTTGACTATCATATGAACATTGGAGTGCATGTATCTTTTCCAAGTAATGTTTTCATTTTCTTGGAATATATACCCAGGAGTGAAATTGCTGGATCTCATGGTAATTCTATTTTCAGTCTTTTGAGTATCCTACATAGTGTTTCCATAGTGGCTGAACCAATTTACAATCCCACCAACAGTTTCTAAGGTTCCCTTTTCTCCACATTCTTACCAGCATTTATTATTTGTAGACTTTTTGATGATAGCCATTCTGGTAGGTGTGAGGTGATATCTCATTGCAATTTTATTTACACTTCTCTGATGATTAGAAATGTTGAGCATCTTTTCATGTGACTATTGGCCACCTATATATGTTCTTTGAAAAAATGTCTTTTCAGGTCTTCTGCCTATTTTTAATCAGGTTGTTTTTTTTTTTTGATATTAAGTTGTATGAGCTGTTCATATATTTTGGATATTAACCCCTTATCAGTCATAACATTTGCAAATATTTTCTCCCATTTAGTAGGGTTTTTGTTGTTGTTGTTGTTGATGGTTTCCTTTGCTGTGCAGAAGCTTTTACATTCAATTAGGCCCCGTTTGTTTATTTTTGCTTTTATTTCTTTTGTCTTAGGAGACAGATTCAAAAAGATATTATTACAATTTATGTCAAAGAGTGTTCTGCCTATGTTTTCTTCTAGGGGTTTTAAGGTTTCAGGTCTTACATTTAGGTCTTTCACCATTTGCAGTTTATTTTTGTTTATAGTGTGAGAAAATGTTCTAATTTCATTCTTTTACATGTAGCTGTCCAATTTTTCCAGCACCACTTATTGAAAATACTATCTTTTCTCCATTGTATATTCTTGCCTCCTTTCTTGTAGATTAATTGACCATAAATGCCTGGGTTTATTTCTGGGCTATTTTGTCTCTATTCTGGTCCACTGATATACATGTCTGTTTTTCTGCCAGTATCATGCTGTTTTGATTACTGTAGTTTTGTAGTATAGTCTAGAGTCAGGGAGTGTGATACCTCCAGCTGTGTTTTTTTTTTTTTCAAGATTGCTCTGGTGAGAAAATATTTCATTAATTTTAAAGACATAGTACCTTATAATGATGATACTTGCTTAAATATTTACAAAATGAAAGTTCATGAAGACCAGTGTGCTAATTTATGTGTCAACCATACTTTGGCAAAAATCGGATAAGTGAAATTCATGAGGGCTGGCAACTAGACAAATAGGCATACTAAAAGGAGCAGATATAAAGCAGGGTAGTGAAAATACTAGAACGTGAGCAGAGAGTAATTTACTCAAGCAATGATTAAAATTATTGTTGAGTCAGCTGCTCATCTACCAAATTAGAAATTTCTTTTAATTTAGAAATTATTATTGATAGAGAAATGTGAAAAGCTGAAACTAGGTTCGCTATAACATATCAAACGTAGCAAGGCAAGAGGGAAAACATATAGTACTACTATAATCAAGGCCCCACTGCTCTTCTTGAAGTAGCTGTATTTTGATAAAAAGAAAAAATAATTAAATGAAAATAAATGATCTCTCTCTCTTTTTTAACTTTCAAAAGTAGGTCAATCTCAACCAATAAACTAATGTGCTAAGTCCTAGATGATTGAGAAGCCACCTCTGGAATATTATTAGGAGTATTGATTTTTACCATATAATAGATGTGAACACTAAAGGCAGGAAGGATTCAGTATGATGACACAGCTGGGCATACATCTTAAGTCTACCAATTAGATATGTATACATGGACATACTGCTTAAATACACTGACCCTCATTAGAACACTATGGAGATTCCTCAAAAGTTAATAATAGAACTACAATATGATCTAGCAATTCCATTCCTGGGTACTTATCTGAGGAAAACAAAATTGCTAATTAGAAAATATATACACACTCCAATGTTCACTGCAGCATTATTTGCAATAGCCAAGATATGGACGCAACAGCCAAGATATGGAAGCAACATAAGTGCCCATCAATAGATGAATGGAGAAAAAGATGTGGTATATAGGTACAATGGAATATTACTCAGCCATAAAAAGAATAAAATCTTGTCATTTGCAACAACATGGATCGGCCTAGAGGGTATTATGCTAAGTGAAATGAGTCTGACAGAGAAAGGCAAATACTGCATATTTTCCTTTATATGTAAAATGTAAAAAACAAACAAAAAATGAACAAATATAACAAAATAGAAACAGATTCATAGATACAGAGAATAAGCAACTAGTTGCCAGAGGCCATGGGGTGGGGGGATTAGTGAAATAGGTGAAGGGGATTAAGTACAAACTTCCAGTTATAAAGTAAATAAGTCACAGGGATGTAATTTATAGCACAGATAATATAGTCAATAATATTATAATAGATTTGTATGGTATGTAATCTATAAAAATCCCTATGTTGTACACCTGAAACTAATGTACTTTCAGTTATACTTCAATTTAAAAAAAAAATGATTTACACAAACTCTCTGATGTGCTACTAGTTCCTTTTGATTTTGGTGTCCAACATATTATGGTTTTATTCTTGTTGCTATTCTGTCTTTTCAGTGGAATATTCACAGAAGAAGAGAAAATTATGTATATTTAATCAGTCAATTGGAATCCAAGGCTCCTTCTCTAAACAAAGTAAATATCAATATATATAAATATAAATATATATGCATATGTATTTTCACACACACACTTAACACTACAATCAGAAAGTCAACTGAAGATGCAAATTGTCATCAGTGAAATGTATATAATAACTGTTATTATAATTAACTTTCTAATATTTTCTGGAAACTCTATTCAAAATACCTCACTTAATCTCTACAACCCTTAAAACTAGTTATTATTTTATTTTCACATCCAGATAAGAAAACTGAAGTCAAGTGTATTTGAAGTCAAGTAAATTTAAATAATTTACCCAGGATCATACAATTTGTCAATAACTGAGCTATATCTGGACATGCATTTATCTGATTTTAAATTCAATGCCTTTAGTTACACTATCTTAGGATTTAATAATGTATAAGCATGCAAGAATGAAAGCACAGATCTTTTTCGAGTGAATAATTTTGTTTCAGACTAAAATGGTCATACACATATACAAAAATTTAATTTGTGGGAGAACGAAGATAAGCCTTCTCAGAATTACTCTATCAAGTGTAAATATTGTGTTCTGGTGACATATTATTCTTGAATATGCATAATAAGACTATGTATCTCTCAGTCCAGTACTGAAAATATTCCGATAATAAAACTCAGTGATTCCAAAGTTTTCCGGTATCTTTTCAAGATGTCACAATGTCCTGATTATCCAAAACCAGACAAAAATAGAATGCCTAAAATAATCTTTGTGAACAAAATGTTTTTCTTTACTTTCAGTTACTGTAAACTAGAAAATATCAACTTTGTTGGTAGTGGAGAAAATTAAATATTAAGAAAGTAAGGTCAGTAGCCAATGCTGCCCTATGCATTTACACATCATTGGACTTTCATGTAATAAATGTTTTCTTTTTCAATCCTCTAGTGTAATGCTGTGGAAACAAGCTATAAGTACAGAGAAGAAAAATATTTTTGTTAAATTAAAGTTATTCAGATTTTTAGATTCAATTCTGTATAGATTGAAAATTTAGGTGAAACTTTGCTAACAAAACTTCACTAAGATCAACTTACTCTTTCCCGTTTGATCAAACTCTTTCCTAAAGCAGTTGGAGAACAGAAACGTTTTTAATAAAAACAATGTAAGCCAATACCTGCAAAACTTCAATTTAAGCTGCTGAAATTGTGTGATTTCATCATAAACTCACTATAGAATGATTCAAGAAACAGTTATTTATTCAAAGATAAAATTTGCCCTAAAAAGTAATAACAAACTAAAGTTTCAGCTGCAAATATGTAAAAGTTCTGGTAGAAATCACGATGAACAATTCTAATACGCAGACTTACGGCAATGCATTTAATCTCTCTAGCACATCTCTATCATTCTGAATTCCATTCCTTTTCCCTTACCTGCATTAACTGCTACTCAACTCTACTGAAACCAAACCCTTCCTTCAAGTCCAAGTCAAAATTCTACTGCCTTCTCTGAATAAGTCAGTCCAATAAATGTTCTCCCCTCCTTCAAGCACCTTTGGTACTTATTGTCTTTATTACTTAGGATATTTTATATTTTCTGCCTTAGGTAGTTGTTGTTTATGTATGTCTTACAGCTCCAGTTAGGGTACATGTTCCTGGAAGACAAGGTCTGCCTGCCCATTGGTGCAATGCTCACTACCAACACCAAACATCCACAAAGAACCATGTGCATTATTAACCAGAAAGCCGGGCAAATAATAAGCACCTAGTAATTTTTCTTCGAAGAACATAATTTAATTATACATTAAAAAATAAACGTTATATTTTTTGACAGATGTGGTAAATGTGTGTAGGAAACAAGGGAGATGCAGTAGGTTTTGGAGAGGTTTTTTTTAAGTAAAAATGTTATCTTCTAGAATAATTAGCAATAAAAAAAAGTCCCTTTGATTCCTAATGCAATGTTTTGTGTGTGTGCATGTGGTTGTGTGTGTGGTACCTGGAATGAGTTCTTAAAACTGAGAAAATATGGATACAACAATTTAGTATATTCAAGGAACTTCTGCTAGATATAGAATGAATAGTGTCAGATCTAGAACATTTTGGACATACAGCAATGCCCCCTTGTGGGAAGGAACAGACACCTTGAGGAATAAATGAAGTGAGCTTAGCAGAACCCCACTAACATCCTTTCACTTAGAGGCATGCAGACAGAAGGCACTGGTGCATCAAATCAAGAGGAACAAATCAAAACAAAATCAAAAGGAACATATAGATTCATCAGCAACCCTAGCAAGAGACTCAGATACAAGAGATTACACTCCTTAGGGAATCTAAACCTGCAATTGCTCCTGGTTTATAATCTTCAGAGACAACCATAGGTACTGCTAAAGATGTTTTTTAAGGCTGACTACCATGTCCATAAACAGTGAAAACAACAATCTACCAAAGCAAGAAAACCATGCCAAACACAGTGGGGGGAAAACCTAGGAGAGAAGAAGACACTTTCTATTCAAATTAAATTGAGCTTCAGCCACCTTACCTTTCTCCTCAAGTTACTGGATATATGAAGCAGATAAGTGTGCTACAGAAAACCTAAAATTTTTCCTCCTCATTTTTCTGGATCTGAAAGATACAAACAAATTTAGTTTCAAATATGAACACCAGGAAATTAAAATAAAATAAGTAATAAGAAAAAAGAGCTCATGAGCTATATGAAAAATACAATATTTTAAAAGAAGGAAACCACTCTGAAAGACAATTGTAAGAAGTGTTATAATAAGAAACAACTTTTAGAAAATGTCTTATTTAAGTCCTCAACACAATTCAATAAAATTTATGCAAGACTAATAATTTTCTAATTAGGAAATAGAAAAGACAGCATATGACTATATGACTGCTTAAATAAAAACCACAGATGAGATTATATCATCAGATTTGACATTTAGTAAAATGAAATTTAAAAAATAAATAGCAATATTAAGAAATTATCTCAGAAGTCAGAGGGGAAAAGAAAGCAATACTGATTACGATGACCCAACCCAGAAGGAGGGAATGATGCTGACAGGTTATACAATAGTGCATTGATAATAACTTTTAAAATCTTCCTGTGCTAAAGACTTGAATTTGCACATAGGGAGCGCTCACAGAGGATCAAGTGACATTAATTAAAAGATACCAGAACTTAGGCATACATTTCTGAAAGTGTTGAACTCTTAAATAACTTCAAAAATAATCTCTATAAAAAACTTTTTGTAAAAAAGAAATAATATCTACAAAAGGGGAAGATATTTGGCCAACTTCAAACTCTTTGAAGTAAGAATGCCAAAAGACAATGAAGATTGTGATAAAAGATCCCTAGACAAAGCCAATCTATTTTTGATGTAGACAAGCAAAAAAAAAATAAAAATAAATTTTCAAAGTTGTTCTTAGGTAAACAATGTCTCGTAAAATATGCTATCCATATGTATTTCCTAGGAAAAAATCAGCACTCAAAGACACACTCCAAATAACAGAGCTAAATTAAATCCTAGAATCCTAGAAATGGGACTCTGTATACTAAAAGAAACAGTAATATTCCAGGTAACCAATAAAACACAGAGAGAAATAGATGGTATTACTTTAACATGATGATAAAACTTTATCAAAATATCCAAATAATTATTATAGAAATTTATTTTTTGAAATAATGATATTAATATGGGTGATATCAAGTTATAATTCTGTTTATATAAGCCAAATCTCAACAGAGAATAAAAGAGCACAAAACTGTTGCATCTTTAGTAAACACAGAATATAAATAGACCTAAAATATAACACTAAACCAAGATACAGACTATAAAATCAGATTATTGAAAGATACTTAAGATGTGAAAAATGCTTAAAATAAATTAAGGACAAAATCAATTTCTGGAATGGTAGGAGCACATAATTACCAAATATATGCACACACATATATAAATACTTATAAAAATATTAGCACCCATTCACTTTGACTGGTAGGAATACTAGTGTTTAATATTTTCTTTTTTATACTTTTACATATTTCACAACTTTCAAAATAAATACATATTCCTTTTATAATCAGAAGTTTTAATAAAAAACAAGTTATTCATTTTTTAAGGAACCTCCATACTGTTCTCCATAGTGACTGTATCAATTTACATTCCCACCAACAGTGTAGGAGGGTTCCCTTTTCTCCACACCCTCTCCAGCATTTATTGTTTGTAGATTTTCTGATGATGGCCGTTCTGACCGGTGTGAGGTGATACCTCATTGTAGTTTTGATTTGCATTTCTCTAATGATTAGTGATGTTGAGCATCCTTTCATGTGTTTGTTGGCAATCTGTATATGTTCTTTGGAGAAATGTCTATTTAGGTCTTCTGCCCATTTTTGGACTGGGTTGTTTGTTTTGTTGATATTGAGCTGCATGAGCTGCTTGTATATTTTGGAGATTAATCCTTTGTTGGTTGCTTCGTTTGCAAATATTTTCTCCCATTCTGAAGGTTCCTTAAAAAACTAAAAATAGAACTATCATATGACCCAGCAATCCCACTACTGGGCACATACCCTAAGAAAACCATAACTCAAAAAAAGCCATGTACCACAATGTTCACTGCAGCACTATTTAGAATAGCCAGGACATGGAAGCAACAACCTAAGTGTCCATCAACAGATGAATGGATAAAGAAGATGTGGCACATATATACAATGGACTATTACTCAGCCATAAAAAGAAACGAAATTGAGTTATTTGTAGTGAGGTGGATGGACCTAGAATCTGTCATACAGAGTGAAGTCAGAAAGAGAAAAACAAATACAGTACGCTAACACATATATATGCAATCTAAAAAAAAAAATGGTTCTGAAGAACCTAGGGACAGGACAGGAATAAAGATGCAGACACAGAGAATGGGCTTGAGGACACGGGGAGGGGGAAGAGTAAGCTGGGACGAAGTGATAGAGTGGCACTGACATATATACACTACCAAAAGTAAAATAGTTAGCTAGTGGGAAGCAGCCGCATAGCACAGGGAGATCAGCTCGGTGCTTTGTGACCACCTAGAGGGGTGAGATAGGGAGGGTGGGAGGGAGACGCAAGAGGGAAGGGATATGGGGACATAAGTATATGGATAGCTGATTCACTTGGTTATAAAGCAGAAACTAACACAACAATGTAAAGTAATTATACTCCAATAAAGATGTTAAAAAAAAAAAAAGGAATGAAATTCTGGCACATGCTACACCATGGATGAACCTTGAAAACATTATGCTAAGTAAAATAAGTCAAAAAGGCAAACATTGTAGAATTGCACTACTATTAGATCCATAGAATAGTCATAGATATAAAGTAGAATAGTGGTTACCAGAGGCTGGGAAGGGAGGCGGTGGGGAGTTATTGTTTAATGGTTACACAGTTTCAGTTTTGGATGATGAAAAAGTTCTGGAAATGAATAGGGGTGATGGTTGCACAATGATGTGAATGTACTTAATGCCAATGAATTGTACATTTAAAATGTTTAAAATGGTTAATTTTACAAAATGTATACTTTACTGCAATAAAATAATAACAATAAAAAGTTATTACAGTAATATAGATAAAATCATATTACTTTAAAATATATCATAATTTTTTTTTCAGTCTCCTTAATGGGTAGAAATCAGATTATTACTCTTAGTCTAATGGACACACATTTTCTATAAATGGATCTGTAAGTGGTTGTTTCAGCTGGGCCCAAGTGGTTATTGGCCCAGTGGAGCCTGGTACCAGACACTAAAGTTTATTTGTGTTGGTGAATACAGTAGTAGGCTTTAGTTGTGTTTTTCTGTTCATTTGCTTTGTTAAGCTAAAAGAACAAGAAATTAAGCACAAGAGACAAATAATAACATCCAAAGAAATGGTGAATGGGGGATACCATGCTGGTTCCTAGGAGAATGGGGTGGAGGTAGGATCCTATGCTTGTTTTGAGGCTTGTTAGATTCAGCATAAACAGTGCAACCTGTTTACAGCTAGAAAGAAGACAAAATACACCATGGCATTAAAGAGAAAGACTACACCTTTGTTAATTCTTCCACTGGTTCTGAGGCAGCTTTGGCACCCAAAGGCTTTGGGACCACAGGCAGAAGATCACTGTGACAAGTGCAAAAACAGGAGTGTATGACAGAACCATACTGACTCCATTTTCTTATCTACATCTTAGGCTGGCCTTCTTATCCCCTCCCCTTTTCACATGACTGAGCTTTAGCTTAACTCACAAGGAATGTGTCCAAGCCAGATAAGCTCCTTATCAACCTTTACCCTTGCCATCACCTGATATGAAATCTAGAAGAATGCCTTTTCCTAATGCAGATGGTCAATAGTCAAGAGACCTCCAGGGAGAGGAAAATACCCCAGTTTCTATCAGTGTGGATGTGCTTCTCACTTGGTAGTCAGATTCTATTTTTAGCTTTGGTTCCTTTAAATACCCCTTAGCCCTTCTGGTGGTGCAGAGTACAGCTGTGAATACCTTTGGATTGTCTTTGCCCAAGCCTGCCTGTGTATAAGCTACCCACAATAAACTTTATAAATGCACTTTACGGAGTTGCCTGCTTTTTTTTTTTTTTTTTTTTTTGGTCTCAGAGTTTCTTCTCAGTTCAGGGGGTATTATTCAATATCTCCACCTTCCAACAAGGAGAGATGGAAGCTGTCTGCAGATAAACATTTCCATGAATGAGAATAGCAACATGGGATGAAAAAAGTGTCCTGCGGTTTCTTGTGCACAAATTAGAATAGAGGAGGAAAACTATTAGGAAAGCTTTTTTCTTAACAAAGCATCAGAATGGTTCATGAGATGGCTTTGAGATTCTCAGTGGTTCTCCATCACATTTCCAATACACTTAGAATAATGGCTTAGCGCTGGCAGTGGCCAATCCCTTTTTATCTAATATGGTACATGCCTTCTTCATCAACCTCATTTGTTACCTTGTCAACCCACACTTTCTTCAATACAATTTTGCTTCATCCAGTGAGAGCTGGTTTTGTTTTGTTTTTTGTTTTTCACACCTTTTTCCCTTGCATTGACTAGTACCTCTAGATCAATATTAAAAGATGATGGTGAACTTTTTTTCTTCCCTTTAGAGTTTAACAGAAATGTTTCTAGTGTTTCATTGTTTTAGTATTTCAATAATGTTTTCAATCAAACATTAGACTATTATAGACTGTTATGTTTGCATTTTTCAATTACATTAAGGAAACAGTCATCTACTGCTATTTTACAAAGGCTTAAATATCAGAAATGATTTTAAAATTTTGTCATATGCCTTTTTGGCGTATACTGAGATGGTCATATAACTTTTCTTTTTTGACCTATTTACATTATTATTTATATGAGTGGATTTCCTAATATTTAATTATCTTTGCATCACTGGAATGAAAACTTTGTGCTCATAGCTTATCTTTCATTCAGAGATTTCTAATTGAAATTGAGCTCTTTCTATAAAAAAAAGGTGGCTACTCTTGCTGTGCTCACGTCTTTCCTTGTTTATATCATTTTCGTTTGTCACTATGATCTTATGTCACCTCCAGAGAAAGAGAATTTCCTAAAACGTATTCATGAAAATAACCACTTTCATCCCACACTCCTTTCTGGAATCACTGTTTATCAATTTGCCCTCCTTTATTTAACTCACAACCTTTCTTGATAGTTGCAAATTTATAATATACCTAATTGTACTTTGTTAGGGTCTCAGTATCCCACCATGTGAAGGCAGTGACTTAGTCTTATTCATTGCTATATAATAGCACCTTAAACACTACCAGGAATTTACAGAGGGTCAGGGAAGAGTGTGGGAAGTAAGAAGATAGGGTATGAGAAGGAGGGAGAAAGTGAGGAAGGAAGTAGTAAAGAAAAAGCAATATATAAAGGATTTTTTGAGGGTTACTGCGAGGAAAGATCGTGGCCAAACCTGGGGAAATTCAGTGATCTTTGATAATATTGTCTACCAATGAGACCAGGTACAAATGTGTCAGAGATTTGCCACTGAAATAAGAATAAATAATTACATAAGGATTATTTATTTAGGATTTACAGCAAAAATATTTTTCAGAAGGAAGAACATAACTGTTTTCCCAAAATAAAATATGGGAATCTTTTTCATCTTTGAAAATAATATATTAGAAAAACATATTTTATACATTGAGAGAACGTAATGCTATTATGTATTAGTAAGCTTTCATAATACCACAAGTTAGCTGGGTGACAAACACTAGTATCATCATTTTAAAGGTATTTAAGTAACTTGCTCAGAGCTATAAATGAAATAGGTCCTGGACAAATGTACTATTCATGAGGTTGTTTGCTTGCACTGTTCTCAGTCATGGTGCTTCCTAAAAAAAAAAAAAAAACCCCCCAAAACAAAGAAAACCACCACATACCACTTCAAAATTTCTCTCAGTAACCATTAAATGAAGGCCAAGCATTATCACTTAGTAATTACTATATTATAATATCCATAAAAAGCAAATCAGCAGTTATAGGAATATATAATATCTGTGCATAATAAATGTTCAAAATTCACTGTTTATATTTATTGTTGTTCAAATATTTTATATTTTCTCTAGAATGTGTGACCCTTAGGCAAGCAATTTTTTTTCTTTTTCGAAAACAGTAAGTGTTTGATTAAATTATTATTTTGATTAAATTTGTCATCTTTTGGCCAATCCATGGACTAGTATGATTTTTATTTAATTATTATAATGTTAATAAATAAGCGCTCAAGACACATCCCGAATACATAGTTATTGCAGATATGCTGCCGACCTGCCCGACCTGCCCAGCTGTGCAGTTACTTAGGGAAACTCAGTCTGAGCATTCAAGTGTTATTTCATCTTGATTTTTTGTAAGCGTAACTGGATAGAAAGGGCCTGTGCATAGTCATATAGGCTCCTATTAAAATTAAATAAAATGTTTTCTAAGAAATGCAATAAGCTCCTAAGACTATATCTATAGAAATCTGAGAAACATTTATAAGAAATGGAGGAGATAGGAAATATCTGAAGGATGTCAAAATAACAAAAAGGTGTTATATCTATGGCCAAAAACCCAATGGCTGCTTAGAAAAGTGATTTTTTATTGATTATGTTTACTCCTTATATCCTATACCAAAAAAATCTTTTAGGAGCACTTGAAATGGGCACTTGACATCAAATGAGGCCACCATGCTTATAAAAATGAAACTATAGAAACACAAAGAAATTCTGTGAGAGAAGATACTTAGTTTTGAGCAATTATAGACATCTTTAACTTCTGATGTTATGGTGTGCAACTTTTGGGTACTTTTCCTTTCATGGGTAAACCCAGAGACAATATTTTAAATGAGACAATTTTAGTTATCTTTTAATTGGATTGACTCCTTTTATACTTCTTTATCCACTGACTATTTAAAAGAAAATCAAAACTATTGGGAAGTTTCTTACTTGGAAAGAATAGATGCATTGTAATTTATAAAAGGAAATTTTCTTCCTCCATGACAATCACATCCTATTGTTCCTAACATTTATAATCATGTGTGCTTCTGTACAAAACTCTTGAAAAATACTGCTTTGCTTGTGTTATTTAAAGCTGCCAATTTGCCCAAGCTTATTAAAATCAAGGCTAAATCTTTCCAGTGAGCAAAGTCTTAAAGTTTTAGTTGCATTGTCATAGGCCTAAGAATAAATTAAAATGTAAAACTTGAACTTGGGAGACATTTAAATGATCAGACTAAAGAATTAATACAGGATAAACCTAATCTTAGCAGCACAGGAATGAGGCTTTACTAGCAAGTCTCTTTCAAGAATCAATAAATGTTAGTGAACAATATTAAATGTGCTTAACAGCCCAAACATTAATACACTTAACCTGGTTTTCTTGAAAGAGAAGATTTGGCCACCTTGGATAGAAGCAGCCTGATGCATTAAAATGTAAATTAAATGTCTCTTTCCAAGACATTCTTTATAAACTACATAATCCATTAGTATCAAACCTGCTTTTTCAAAATTAGAACATATCACTTATTTTGCATAAGGTACAATTTCAGTATAAAAATATTAATACCAAAATGTCTGGATAGGCCATCCAGACTTAAGCAATCTCTTTGCAATAATATCCCTTGGTAAAAAGAAACTTTATTCATAATTAGTTATTTTTATAGACAGCCTTATTGTATAGAGACAGAACTAAAGATAACTCTTTTCTGATTTTTTCTTCAATTTATAACAGACACAATATTGAATGAAGGTGGTCTAAATGACTCAAAATGCACTGCATACTTAAAAATGTTTTAAGGGAATCTAGTTTTTTCATATGTTCATTTAGATTTTGAAAACTTTATTCTATATGTGCTTTGACTTTATATTGTAAGTATTATGACAAAATTTTGTGTAATTTAATTTTAAAAATGTTTGTTATTGTATATTATTAATATTTTATGTATTTTGGTCTCTTTTTTCATTAGACTGTAATCTCCTTGAGGTCAGAATATCTATTTATCCCACCCCATAACACAAACAAAAAGTCAACCATAGGCAACAAGGTTTATTCCAGGCAATTGCACTGGTGCATCAACTCTCCTTGACTGGCTAAGGTTGCTTTGTTCTGTTTACCTGGTTCTAATGATCCTTGTTATCTATATTCAGTTTAATCTTTACTTTTGGCCACCTTTCTCTGGTGCCATCACTACTTTGCTCATTGGACTTCAATTGCATATTGAGCTCTTGGTTCTATTAACACATCCCATCCCATTTACATCTTTTACAGTCTACATGGTGAAGTTTTCTCTCTCAGGCTCCGAACCTGATCATAACCCAACGCAAGTTAGTCCTTGGCTCAGCTCCCAGCAGAGAGGGGATCAGATAGAGTTGTCCACAATGAGTACTCTCATAACTGTTGTTCACTTATTGATCTTTGCTCTTAAAGAAACATTTTTAAATAGTGGCAAAATTAAGAGAAAGACACACAATATTTTACATGCACAGCTATTCTAGAACTTGGCTGAAACATAACCTGTATACTTCACCATGGGTTAGATAAATCATACAGGTTATTTCTTATCCTCAAGCCTAGTAACACACTTTATTATTATCCCCATTACAGAAATAGAGAAAATAAGTCAATTAGTTAAGGGCTGTACATTATACTGATTGAATTATAGAGTGAACATTAAGGGACTCTAACAGAAATAAAGTAATTTACCAAGGCTATATTATGTAAACCTAATTATTATTTTTAATTAGTAATTCAACAAATAATTATTCAACATCTCTTATGTGTTAAAATACTGTTCCAGCAAAGAAATAAACAGAAAAATCTGAGCTATCATGAAGCTTATATTCTAATAATGGGAGATTATGAAACAAAATTTAAGCAAAATAGAAAACAATATATTAGCTGTTGATTTCATAAGTGCAGTAGAGAAAAGTAAAGAGGACAGACAATGTTGTTGATGAGGACACTTCACTGAGAGAGAGAGTCAAGCAACGACTTATAGCATATGATGGAGCCAGCAGTGGAGATACATGGAGAGGTTTCATTAAAGACACAGGAAACAACACATGCAAAGGCCTATGAGAGACACATGTCTGCTGTGTTTAAGGGGTGGAAAGGTGGCCACTGAGGCTGGTATAGAGCAAGTCACTGGGAAAGTAATAGGAGATAAAGTCAGAGAATCATGGGTGCCAGATTATACTGATTTGTATATGCAATTTAAAGGAATTTATTTTTTACTCTTAGTGAGCCAGGACTGAGCAGAAGAGTGAGATGGTCTAATTTACATTCTTTTTTTAAGATTTTTTTGATGTGGACCAATTTTAAAATCTTTATTGAATTTGTTACAACATTGCTTCTGTTTTATGTTTTGATTTTTTGACTGCGAGGCATGTGGGATCTTAGCTCCCCAACCAGGGATCAAACCCACACCCCCTTCATTGGAAGGTGAAGTCTTAACCACTGGACCACCAGGGAAGTCCCTACATTTTCATAAGATCACTTTAGCTGCTGTGTTTAGAAGAGCCTAAAGAGTGTGGGACAAGGGCTAAAGAAGAAATATCAGTTTATAAGTTGTTTCACAAATCCTGGTTTGGAAATGATAGTAGCTTATGCAATAGTCTTGGTAGTAGTAGCAGTGTAAGGATGTAAGATTTTGTATATATTTAGACAATGGAACAGATAAGATGTGTGTACATATTTGTGAAGGAAAGAAGTCAAGAATGATTTTAAGATTTTTGGACCAAGTAACTAAATAGATGAGAAAACTGCAGAGGAAAAGGTTTGGGGATGATTATGAGCTCAGTATTGAATGTTAGGTTTGAGATGGCTGTTAGACATCTGAGTAGAGACACCCAATAGGTAATTGATATGGACGTTGGGAATTCAAAGGAGGGACTGATATAGATAATACACTTGGGAACTGTCAGCATAGAGATAATATCTGAAGTTATATTACTGGATGGAATCACTTCAGGAGTGAGGGTCGGTTAAAATAAAGTATAAGTTTTCTCAGTGAGCCTCATTAAGAAAAGATTGAAATGTTGAGAAATTTGGTTCAGATGTGGAAACTAATGATGCTAAATACACTCCAAGAGTGTATGAAAATATTTCTTACTTACCTACAGCTTTATGGGGACAGCAGGAAGTCCTCCCAAGCTGGTTCAAAATGGCTTGAGAGAGCAAGGATGTGTGACTGGTTTGGAGTGTTTATCGTGGTTGGGGGCGCAGAGTGAGGTTTCATGTATAGTTTAAAACTCCTGATGTCACCAAAGAAGGGAGCACTGAGGCCTTCCTATGAGTTTTTCAGATGTGAGGCTGATGGAAAAAAGGGAGGGATGAGACTGAAAAGATGTCAGCAGTCAAATATCCAGAAATGGACTCGGACTTCTTATTTTAGGTAACTAGAGGTTACTTTTGAGTTAGGAAGTATCTCAAGAGAAGTAGAAAAAAAGATGCTTTGAACAAGATTGAGTTATCAGCTGGGCCAAATATTGGTAATAAGTCAAGTAATACAAGTCCTTGAATAACTACTGGATTATGGAGGGCTTTATGTCCTTAGAAAGAATAGCTTCAGAAGAGTGTAGGAAGAAAGTCCTAGTTAGAGTTATCTCAAGTAAGCATGAAAAAGGAGAAATTGAAGCCTGTGAAATTAGGCATTTATCTATCCAAATTTTATCAGGAAGGAAAGAGGAAGGAGAAAAATGGGAAGAGGGGGAAGAGGAGGTGGAGATTAAGTGGAGTCAAGAGAAGCTTGTACTTTTAAGTGAATTTGATGCCTAATATCACCACTTCAGTCACCTTCACATGAACCTCAGATTGCCCCAGCCAAATAAGCATCAATAATTAGAAGCACTTATTTAGAACTTCTGATTCAATATTGCAAACTTAACACACAGTTTTAGCTACTTCATTTCCCTGAATCTCATTTAAATAAAATAAAGCTATTACAGTTCTGAGAATTAGAGGGAAACAATTGATTTTTCATAATCATATGGTATTTTATTAAAGAATGAGAAAGAGTGGAGGAAGATACAGACCAGAACATGCTTAGCAGAGTACAGAATGACAGCAAGTTTAGTGGATACTGAGAATAATAACAAGCTCAGGATAAATTAATCAAAAGATGAATTCATAAAAGTGAGAATCTCCTACACATTTGACCCTTCCAAATTACAACATGGCAAGTTGTTTTACTGGTCCTCATCTTCCCCTGTCCAAGGATATTTCTACTCTCTAGTCTAAAAAATCAATAAATCTAAGAAGGAGTAGGGCATCTGATATGGCTTCCAAAATGAAGCTCTTTTTATTTCTACATTAGTATGGATCCCAGAATGTCCATCTGCTTCTCATAATTATACCTGAAAGCGAGTCTTGCTAGTCAGAAAGACCTTCCCACATACTCAGTTCACCCAAGTAAATCTTCTAATAGTGAGAAGAGACATGTTGTGGAAACATAATGCCACACACACTAGCTACCCACCATAATTCTAGTCCTAAATTCACCATTTGCATAAGAATCATCAGGCATTTGAGGAAAATTAATAGTATGAAGAATCCAGTTGAAGAAAGAGAACTTACCCTAAAGGAAGCAAAACCTTTAAGGTATTAATTATAATTAATATATTTAGAGTTATTCATAATGAAAAAGAGGGATTTAAGAATAAGAAAGAGGGATTTAAGAACAAGAAAGAGTTCTGGGAAAATAAAAATAAAATATAATTCCCCCCAAAATTGAAAAAAAGTTTAAAAGATAAAGTTAAATAGAAATAATGGAAGAAAAATCCTAAAATATAAAATAGAAGAAAAGTTATGAATTGAAGTTAAACATGTTTTCAAAGTTAAGGGCTCAATAAGATAAATGAAAACATTTCCATTCTGACATGTGACTTGTGCAATTTCAAAATATTTGAGAAAATTAGAAGCTACAAAAACTTTGAGAGGGAAGAAAATCAGCTTATTGTATAAAGGTATAAAAATCAGACTATCCTCAGACACTTTATCAGTCACACTAGATGTCAGAGAAAAATGGAGCAATGATTTCACTATTCACAGGAAAATAGGTTTTATCCAAACTACAAAATTATCAAACATAAAGGCATTTTCAATTGTTCAAATGTTCAAGAATTAGATTTTATTTTTTTATTTTTGTGTAAGGTGGAATAAGAAAACAAAAATAAAAAGGGAGAAGACTGTCTTAAATGATAAAGCCAATTTTCCATAACTAACTTGATAATTATATGAATATAAGAGATAAAATATTGAAGTGCTGAGAGCCTCAACTTTAGCGTTCCACTGCCTGCTGCACCACTTACTAGTTCTGTGGTCTGTGTCAAGTCATTTTACCTTTCTGTGCCTCAGTTTTATCATTTGTAAAATGGGAAATAATTGGACCAACCTCATAGGGTTGTTGCAATGATTAAATAAGTTAATATGTGTGAAATACTAAGAAGAGTGTTTTGGATATAATAAGTATTATGTTACCCATAACTATTATTGTCATTGCTATTATCTCAGTAATAAAGAGAACACAAAATATCAGGCTATAGATTGGCCATCAAAAATTTAGGCAAATGAAAGTAGGATATTATTAAGTGTGTAAAGGAATTTATAGGGAATGGATAAAAGGAGAAAGAATCAAAACTGAAAGTGTGGTGAAAAACTCATAAGATTTAATCACATGATGAAATAGAAAGACATTATATTTTTGATATATGTGTAATCTTTCTGTAATACAGAGAATATGTGAATGAGTGGGAAAAGGAGGACTGGGCTAATTTGTGTGCCTGACTGATTAGAAACTACAGGTTGAATAAAGAACTGGTGTCAAGATATGTGCTAAAAAGGTCAAGTCTAGGAAACTTCTCAGTTCCTCACTAGTAAGATGTTTCCAATGGACACGTTGCTGGTGCAAGGAGGATGTGGATCAGGTGATGAGCTTCATTCCTTGTTACAGCAGGCTCTGGCTTCAACGTACTCTATCTGCTAACACAGCAACTCTTCAGGAGAAAGCAGTTGCTGATATAATAGTATTCATCCTGTTCTGAGGAATTCGAGTTGCTTCAAACTGAGGCACCTGGCTGTGAGCTTCACACTATAGGAGTTGCCTCAGTCAGTTAACCAGAAGTTTATGGATCTAGCTCTTCCCAGTCTCCATAGAAGCAACGTGGCAAAGACTGGGAAAATTTCCCACAGTTAGAAGTTCAAGGCAGAGAATCAAAATTTTTTAATCATAACATATGGAACGCTGTTAGTTTTTTATTACTTAGACATTTCACAGAAAATTTATATTTTTCAGGAATAAGCACAAATTTTATTAAGATTGAAAATATAAAGGTGATGGTATAGAAGAAAGAATTAGGCAGGTTAAAAGACAAAAGAGAGAGAGAGTCCTTATTTCAACCAACTGGAATGAACACTTCTCTTAAGAATCAGCATTGTTTTGGTGTTTACTCAGGCAGAAAAAGCCATCTACACAGCAGGGACGAGAACCCAAATTACTTGACCATCTTCACCTTATGAAACTCCAGGGGAAGAGGAAAGGAATTAACAATGATGTTAGAACATTAAGCATGTTTACAGAATTTGTTGCCACTCTAGCAATAATCCATACACAGATACACACAAAAAAAACACTGTCAGCCAACAAACTGAATTAATATTATCAGCTGACTCATCAAGAAACCACCCACACTCAACAAGTATATTTATAACCTGCACTATTTATTTATTTATTTCTGTTCAAAAGAATCTTGAGGAATCAAATACTCAAGATGGTCTTGAGGTAAAATTGCTAGTTAACGAGCTGTGCTGAATAGTTTCTTCAGCCACAGTTATAAACTACTTCAGACATGCTGGCTGTTTCAAATGAGCCACATAATGGTGAAATGAAGACAGAAAAAGACACTTTTGAACAAGATTTGGGGGACTCTGTTAATGTGCTAAATGACATTATGCACGGTTTCTTGATGAGACCATTTCAACATTTCCTAATTTCTACCACAATTTAACAGTTACAGCAGACCTAGTTTCCCTGAAATTTGTTGTGAGGTTAGTAATGAATTAATTCTACCTGTACTAGATAGAGGATTAAAGAAGTCATTTTGACTTGAAATAGCTGCAATTCCTATTATGTCTCACCATCAACATTTTTGTCTGCCCAAGAAATCTTGGTGAATTATTTTCACCCCTCTCAAGGGATTAAAGTTAAAGAATAAAATTAACAATATCTCAATACACCAAGTATTTGTATTTATGTCCTTAGATGATTTTTAAACCATGTTTCACTAGTGAATATTTGACATTCTATTTAACATTTTTGAATAAAGTGTAATATCTACAAGTTTTACTAATATTTTAATTTATTCCCACACCATTTGCACTAGAGTAGTTGTAGCTAAGAGTGTACTAGAAAATATTCCATAATGTTAATAATTCTGGATAAAACTAAATATTAGTATCTCAATAATACAGTATATGATTTAATACCTTGAAAAAAATTATCTTTTAATAGAAACTACTGAAATACATGCTTTGATCCTTTATATTCTCCCCTTCAGATAATTTTTAAAAATTATAGAAATGTAACATGAAGTTTACACAATGGAAGTTGTCATTTGTTGCAAATTCATGATTTGCAAACCATTTCATAAAGTCCTCTTATATGTGTGTTTCAATCTGCACAGTTATTTTACATATTAATTTTTAAAAGTAGGTCACAGCAAACTTAAATTCTGTTACTGTGAACTTAAACAAGTGCTTCTCAAACATTGTGACAAATCCCTAACAATCTGAGGAGATTAAACAGTTGTGTTTGCAGCCCCTTGTTAATGAAATTGATTTTAAAGTAAGTATTTAAGGAAATCCTATAATATTAAATGTTTTGCTATTAATACTGATTCATTAGTTACATTTGGTATATGTTTTGTTTTATATCTTATTGATTTTATAGTTAGGAGTCTCATTGTTACCTCCGTGGCTGGCACAATACTCAATGATTGATGACTTACCTCAATAGTTTATGTATTTTCATGTCTACAGTTTAAACTCTATTTTTTACTGATCCATGAGACAGATAAAAATAAAATTTTAAATAATTACATTTTTAAAGGAAATAAAACAAAAATGCTGTCTGTAGTAAAAATAAATTTCAATATTTTTGCATTATCTTTTGGGTGGCCATATGATTTATTATTCATTACTGTTATCATTCATATTAATTCTGAGTGAAAGAAATAACTAATAACAAGTAAACCTGGAAAACAGGCTTAAACTGGGACTCTCCAGGGCAAAGGGGACTAATGATCATCCTAGGTATCAGGGAACTCCTTGTGGCAAGAAGTAGAACACAGCATAGTTATCTATTGGCAAACAAAGTATTTTCTTCATTAAGAACTAGATACAGAGCTTCTTTATGAAATTCTATGATTTTGATGTGATTGAAAGTTTAAACCAAAACGAAATTTAAATGAGAAACAGTAGCTTTAAGATAAAAACACTGTTTTTCAAAATACTGGCCTTGTTGGCTCCACAGGGTTGGAAGGAACCAATAGAAAACCTTTATTCACTGGAGAGAACACTGCTAGTATCACCCTGATTTCACCTCAAGATAGCAGATCCTGTTCATTTGGAAACATTTAATTCCATCCCGTGTCATGATTACAGAGCAAAGAGCCTTTTAAAATCAGTAATTAGGGAATTCCCTGGCAGTCCAGTGGTTAGGACTCAGCACTTTCACTGCTGGGGCCCAGGTTCAATCCCTAGTCTGGAAGCTAAGATCCTGGAAGCTGCGTGGGGTGGCCAAAAAAAAAAATCAGTAAGTACTCTTCACCCCTCTCACACTGCTATTTGTGCCTATTCTCAATTCTCTTCTCACCTGTCCTTCAAAATTACACTCGTCATGTCACTTTCCACTTTCTGCCCTCCCTAATTTTCATTGCAGTAATGTCCACCTCTACTAGAACACTTATTTTCCTGCCTAGTCTAATGATTAAATATATTTGTATCTATTAGAGTTTCTTGAGGTATCTTCCATACGTTCTTTTGTCTAATCTATTGTACCTACTAAAATAGTTTCACCAATATGTATATTAAGAGTAAAAATGGGTCATTTTACTCTTAATATAAGTATTTACAAAAGAAATGGTTCTTTCCTGAACCCACCGGACACCTAACACTCTCCTGAACAATTATCTTCCAAAATTTTAAGGTCACATAAGGCCTAAGAAACAATACAAGGGGTTGTTGAGGTTGGGAAAATGTTTAACAGAATATCACAATAACCATCTATGTACTGTAGATACCTAAAATAATCCAGAGCATGCTTGAGTTTGTAATGGTTATATGGTAGTGCATCAGGGAGATAAATATTGTAGGAAAAGGATCTTGACTAAATAATTTTACTCTATCCCAAATCTCATCATTAGAAGCATAAAACTTCAGAGTTTGAGTGAATCACAATATTCATCTTTTTTAGAAAGCAATCTTCTTCAATCTCCTCATTTATGATGCACTAATTTACTGGACAGTATACTAGAGAGATGATTGCTCTAATTCACCTTAATACCTCCAGTAATGGGAACTCGTTACCAGCTGAAGAAGTCTCAATTTACAGTTAATGTGTTCTTGGGACTAATTTAGAAAACTTCAGTGAATTTAGACAACTTCAAATATAAAATATTTGAGTGTGTGTGAGATTGACTGATTGACTGATATTTGAATATGTGTGAAATATGATGCTGTTCCTCAGTATTCCATAATATTTCAAGCTATTTCAGTGCTTCTTCCCATAAATATAGCTTGACCTATTGTATTGAGATGACAGGGTAGAATGCAAAATAACAAAAGTCTTGACAGGAAGTTAAAAACTTGGCTTTTAGGAGTGGGATATAAAGACCTCATGTTACAGCAATAGAGTTAGATATATAATTGAAAAGTATGAGTGATACTTCTATTCCCTGGAGACCAGATAAATAACCCTTGCCCTGAGGAGGGAGGAAGTCAGAGAGAAAGTGAAAAGAATTTGGATGCTGGCGTGAGTTCCTGAGAAGTATGGGTACTCCCAAATCCAAATTTTGTTAGTGGGGAGGGTTGGCAATAGAAACCAATAATTTTGAGTGATTCAAATTGAGATATGATAAATGATTCTCCAGCAATCACTCTTGCTCCCAGTAAAGGCTGAAATATTGCAAAACCTGGAGATCCCATCCTTACAGATCAGTTTTCCAACAGAGTGCAGTTTTCAGATGTGTAAAGAACAGGTCTGGAGAGACAGAGAAAATGACTGATAGAAATGCAGTACATTTATGGAAGGGAGGAAGGCTGGTTATTGCGGCCAAAAATTAGAAGAAAGACTAGTCAGTGAGATTACATGGTCTTCTCCAGCTCCTGCATTCAGTAATCAGGGTATACTGCAGAAGTAGGTGGAGAATTTAGGTTTTGTCAGGTAAGTACCATTGGTGGGGGAAAAAAAGGGGGGGGTATTGGAGTAGAGATGGTATTCATGGCATTGGTTATAGTGCTAGACCAGTTATAAACTAAAAAGGAAAAATGATAGACCTCCCACCCCAAAAATAACACATGGTTAATAAATTAGAGGTAATATTGGGGTTGAAACATTATAAAGTTAGGATACTAGAATAGGAAATAGGATATAGAATTGGAAAGTAGGAGACAGTGGCCAGAAATTGGAACATTTGTAGTTGGAGATGTTTTGAAGTGGTAATTTAGAGTTGTCTGAGCAGGACAGTGTGTTGCTGAGGAGATATGTTAATGCAATGAATTCCAGGGTCTTTCTAGAAGATGTGTTGTTCTATTAAACTACAGTAATTTTTAAAAAGGGGATGGGTTGTAGATAAATTCCTGGTATTACCTTGTCCAGGAAATTTCAAACCCTTGGATAGGTACTAATTAAAAAAATAAATCCTCACAAGAATTTTAACATGAAAATGCCAGTCAACTGATTTTTACATATTGAAGATGCTGATTCCTTACCATGGAGGCAAGAAAATTGTCAGTGTAAGACATATAGTAGGTATTCAATATACATTTGTTGCATGAAAAAGAATGTTTGAAGGAAATACTAAAATTTTAAGGAAAAGTGGAAAAATTATTATGAAAGTGTTTGTTCATTCATACTTATTTTTCTTTGTGCCATACATGAACAGAGGAGACAGCATACTTGAAAGCTTTCTATGTCTTGAAGCTTCATAAGCATGACTATGTTCCTATAATATTTATGTATTAATATCCATTAAACTCTCATTTATAGAAAGAATGCTATAGAGAAGATGAAAAATTCTAAAATCTTTAATATGAGACATATGTCAATAGAGTTCTTAAGTTGGACTTGACATCCTTTGAATGCATAAAGAATAGCTTTGAAAATATAACCTTGTTTCTTACTATTGAGTTCCACTAATCCAGTGCTGTGTTTACCCATTTTCTTCTTCATACAATTGAGAAATATTACTTTAAAAGATTTTGGGCAAAATCGTGACTTACTCCAAATGGACTAAGCCTTTTTCTTCAGTGTCTTCCTTTCAAACGATAAATGAAAGAAAACTGGTGTTAAACTTGAGAGCAAAGAACATTAAGTAGAAAGCATGTAGGCTCTGGAATGAGGCAGATGTATTTTGAACCTTAGCTTATTACTTAATAACTATGTGATCTTGGACAAAATATTGGTTGTCTAGTTCTCTTCTTTATGTTGGAATAAATATATTAACCTTGCAAAATATTGGGGAGGTATAGTCATACTTGTAAGCTCTTTTATATGAATTTATGAATGATATGTATTTAAAACGTGATGGGTATTGCTGTGTTGGTGGAGAAGGTATATTTGGAGTAAATAAAAGTCTGTGAAGACCTGTAAAAATCTGACAAGTCACCTACAACTGAGGAAAGTCACTTTGAAATTTTGAGATAAAATATAACCATATAACCATGGCCTATGATTGTAAATTGGGAAATAATACAAGCTGAATGGATAACTCCAAAACAAAAATCTAGTGAGGTATCTGTTTAAATTTTTAGCCATTTATCAAATTGGATATATTCATTTTCAATATGATACTCAACACCATTTGACATTAGGGAAATGCAAATTAAAATCACAATGAAATATCACTATATACCCACTAGAATGGCTAAAATTTAGAAGACTGACGATACCAAGTGCTGGCAAGGATGTGGTGGAACTGAAACATTCATATATTGCCAGTGGGAATGCAAAACGATACAACCATTTTGGAAAATAGTTTGATAGTTACTGAAAATTTAAAGGTAAACCTTACCATGTGCTTCAGCTATTCCACTCCTAGATATGTGATCAAAGAAATTTAAGCACTTTTTCATACAAAGAGTTGTACAAAAATATTCACAGTAGCTTAATATGTATTAGCCAGAACATGGAAACAATCCAAATGTCCATCAACAGATGAATGGATAAACCAATTGTGGTATAGTACATTCATACTATGCAATACTAAACATCAATAAAAAGGACTAAACTCTTGACATATGTGACAACACAGATGAATTTCAAAAGGACTATACTAAGTGTAGAAGCCAGAGTGTATAATCTATCTCTCCCTCTCTCTATATATATATTTTCCAGAATTTTATATATATATATATAATAAACTTTATAATAACAGAAGTGGATTAGTGGTTGCTTGGGCATAAAAGTGGGGTGGAGGTTTGGGGGAGGGTCAAAAAGACGATGCAGATAATTTTATGGTGATAGATAAAGCATTATCATGATTTTGAGGATGATTCCATGGGTCATATGCTTATAAAATCATATCCTTTAAAATAGTTATTGTTGTATATCAATTATAATAAAGCCATAAAAGAGTAAAAAAGATTGAATACAAATTCTTGAAACATTTACAAATAACACTAATAAAAAATAAAAGGTGTGAAGATGTCACTAATCAAGCAGTGTTCAAATTAACTCATATATACAGACAGATGTCATTGAATTAAGCATACATATTCTGGAGAAATAGCAAAGAATAGCATAAAACCAAACATATTATTTGGAGATATAAGCCCCAAATTAGCTGAGGTCTAAGAATATTACTTAGGTCAAGAAGAGACTTTCTTTTTCTTTTTCTTTCTCTCTTTTTTTTTTTTTTAAATAAAGGATTTTTTTTTTTGAGCAGTTTAAAATTTACAGAAAAATTGAGGGGAAGGTACAGAAATTTCCCATGTATCCCCTGTACCCACACATACATAGCCTTCTCTGTATTAACATCTCCCACTGGAGTAACACATATATTACAACTGACGAACCTACATCAACACATCTTAAATACCCAAGGTCCACAGTTTACATTCCATTTCACTCTTGGTGCTGTACATTACGTGAGTTTGGACAAATGTATGACATGTATCCATTATTATGGTATCATACAGATATTTTTACTGCCCTATAAATCCTCTCTGCTTTGTCTATTTATCCTTTTCTCTGCCTCCAGCCCCTGGAAACCACTGATCTTTTTATTGTCTCTAGTTGTACCATTCCACAATGTTACATAAGCAATTGTTTATCTGTTCACCCACTGAAGAACCTCTTGGTTGCTTCCAAGGTTTGGCGATTATAAATAAAGCTACTATAAACATCCATGTGCAGGTTTTTTGTATGGACATGTTTCCAACTCCTTTGGGAAAATACCAAGGAGTGTGATTGCTGGATCATATGGTAAAAGTATGTTTAGTTTTGTAAGAAACTGCCAAACTGTCTTCTAAAGTGGCTGCAACATTTCGCATTTCCACCAGTCATGAGTGAGTTTTGGTTGCTGCACATCCTTGCCAGCATTTGGTGTTGTCAGTGTTTTGGATTTTGACCATTCTAATAGGTGTGCAATGGTATCATAGTGTTGCTTTAATTTGCATTTCCTTGTTGACATATGACATGGAACATCTTTTAATATCCTTACTTGCCATCTGTATATCTTCTTTGTTGAGGAGTCTGTTAAGATCTTTGGCCAAGTTTTTAATCATGTTGTTTCCTTACCATTGAGTTTTTAGAGACTTTTTAAATTTTAATGAAGTGCAGCTTATCAAGTATCTGTTTCCTGGATTGTGTCTTTGCTGTTGTATATAAAAAGGCATAGGCATATTCATGGTAATCTCGGTTTACTCTTATGTTTTCTGCCAAGAATTTTATAGTTTTGCATTTTACATTTAAGTCTATTGTCCACTTTGAGTTGATTTCTGCGAAGGCTATAAAGTCTGTGTCTACATCACTTTTTTTTGCATGTGAAGGCTCAGCTATTCCAGCACCATTTATTGAGTGGACTATCTTTTCAGTTGTATTCCCTTTGCTCCTTTGGCAAAGATCTGTTGATTATATTTATGTGGGTCCATTTCACAGCTCTCTATTTTGTTCAATTATCTATGTGTCCATTTTTTTCACTAACACCTCAGTTTCTTGATTATTGTGGTTTTATAGTAAGTTTTGAAGTAGGGTAGTGTCAGTCTTCCTTCTTTGTTCTCCTTCAATATCATGTGAGTATTCTGGGCTTTTGGCCTCTCCATATAAATTTTAGGATCAGCTTGTTGATATCCACAAAAAACTTTCTGTGATTTTAACTGGGATTACACTGAATCTACAGTTCAAACTGAAAGGGACAGATATCTTGGCAATAATGAGTTGTTCTATCCATAAACATGGAATATCTCTCTATTTATTCCATTTGATTTTGTTCATCAGAGTTAGTAGTTTTCCACATATAAATCTTGCACATACTTTGTTAGATTTATACATACTGTTTCACTTTTGGGAGTGCTAATGTAAATGTGCTGTGTTTTTAATTTCAAATTCCACTTATTTATTGCTGGTATACAGGAAAGCAATTGATTATTGTATATTAACTGTGTATCCTACAACCTTGCTATAATTGCTTATTAGTTCCAGGATTTTTTTTGCTTATTCTTTCAGAATTTTACATAGACCATTATGTCACTGGCAAACAAAGACAGTTTTATTTCTTCCTTCCTAATCTGTATATCTCCTTTCCTCATTTTATTGCATTAGCTAGAATTTCCAGTATGATGTTGAAAAGGAGTTATAGGAAGGGATATCCTTGTCTTGTCCTAGATCTTAGTGGGAAAATTTTGAGTTTTTTGCTATTAAATACAATGTTAGCTGTGGACTTTTTGTATATATTCTCTATCAAGCTGAGGAAGTTCCCCTCTGTTCTTTGTTTACTGAGGGTTTTGTTATTAATAGGTGTTGGAATTTGGTAAATTCTTTTTCTGTTTCTATTGATAGGATAATATAATTTTAAACATTTTCCCTTTTTCTTATTTTTTAATTTTTTGTTGACCATAAAGAAAAAAAAATTGCTCATTTTCAAACAATAAAAAAATCCAAGAAAGTATAAGGGAAAAACAAATCTCAAAGTCATACAAACTCCAGATAGTAACTATCTGTTTTCTATGGCCATACACATATACAAACACATTGTAGTAATCTATTTTTTCATGTAGACCATAGGTATATTTTCAGCAAATAAAATTAATCTAAAATTATTTTAATAGCTGTATGCTGTTTTTACTATTGTATCAATTTCATTTTCTTGTGTGTTCTATTTGCACTTACTAAGATACTCCCCTCAATTTAAAATATGCTTTCATGAACATTCCTGTACCTACATCTTTTTATGTTTCATTTGTACACACGTTTTCAACAAATGAATGTATACTCTCCCTTAATTAATGCCACTATCTCTTTGCCTGAGCAATTGCAACAACCTAACCACTCTCTCTGCTTTTACTCCTGGTTCCACCCCTGTCTTACTGCTGGCCATCATGACTCAGACACCATACTGCAGTCAGAGTGATCTTTTAAATGCATAAATCAGAAAATATCACTTACGGGTTAAACCCCTTCAAAATGTTCTCAGTTTAACTAGAATAAAATGCAAACATCTTTCCATGACCTAAAATGCCTGACATGATCTGATTTCAGCTTACTTCACTAATTTTATTTTTTTCCACTCTCCTCTTCCTTATTGTTTATCTATCTATGTATCTATGTACTTATCTATCTATCTATCTATTTTTTTGCAGGAGCAGAGACATTTTTTTTCCCCTTCTTTCAAGAACAGAAAGAATGGCAGATCATTTCACTTGCAGGACTGTACATGCTTTTTCTTGTGCTTAGGGAACTTCATGTCTTTTCATGGTTTGCCCATTACTGACCTTTAGGTCTCAGATCAAATATCCATCCCACTCTCTTTCCTAGACACTGTTACAGCTCTACATATCATTATTTTTTATCTTTATCAAAGCACTTATCAACACTTGAACTTATCTTGCTTTATCTCACAATCTAACCCTCACTGTCCTGTAAGCTCCTTAACGTCAAGGATTCAGTCTGTCTTTACTCCTGTGTCCCCAGCACTTAGAGAAGTGCTTAACACATAGTAGGTTCCCAGGGAATATTGGTCAGTTTTCTAATAAACATTGATAAATCTGTAATTCTTTTCTTCTAAAGTTTTTTTTTTTTTTAATGGATATCATATTTAAATAACAGTTCCCTATCAGCCAGTCTAGTCTGGATACAGACACTTCATCAGACAGCTTAATAGAGTGTTGGTATAATGAATAGTAAACCAGGTCTTAGAGAACTAGAAAGACAAAAGGGAGTCTTTAAGGTATAACAGAAGGAAGCGGCTACCACCTCCATGGCTGGGGGACAAAGAAATAAGGTTGGAATTGATAACATTTAAAAGCTTGGAAGAAAAGTTTTGTGAATCTGGAACTCAGACTTCTGAAGAAGGGGTGATGCTAAGTTGGGGCTACCTAAGAGATGACACAGTATGAAAGCATGCTTTTCCACAGCATGGAAACCCTGAAAACTGAAATCAGGTGCTGCTACAGAAATTAGCTCACTGTTGCTGCAAGAAGTTGTGAGATGGAGACAGGAGTAGGAAACAGACAGAAGTAGCATGTTCTTCCTCCTGCAGCCTTACTCTACTTATTTCTATTGGAAAAAGAAACCTAATAGGAGCCAGCCATCGAAAGAGAAACGTGGTTTGCAAAGTTCCAGCCCCAGCCTCACAAAGCAGAGTACAGAAGGATCAGTTTGAACCTGAGATCAATTGTTTAATAATCAGAATATTCCCTAGTCCCAGAATTTTTAACTTAGACTTTACTTAATTTTCTTAAATTTAAAATTTTTAAACATTATTTTAAATACTTAATATATTTTAAATTTATTTTATTAAAAGTTTTGAAATTATTTTCTAATTTTAAAAATCCCCGCAGTTAGCCATTGGTCCCATTACTACTCACTGAATAGTTGTGTCTCTCTCCCTATATAAAATCACATCTTTATCACACACTAAATTCTAATGATGGCAGATAGATGATAGATAGATGATAGACAGATAGATAGATAATTTGGTTAATATTTTTACTTCCTTGTTCTAGTTTTTAATTTCCAGAAATATTTTGTTCTTTTAGTATTTCTGTCTCAATGAATGACACTGCTGCAGTCAGAAAGCTGGAGGGAATCTTTGTCTTCAGCCTCTGTGCTTTCCCTTCTTGTCTTTCTGGTTTCCCTGAATTCTTATTCCATTTTAAATTTGTTCTCTCACTGCAGCCAGGGGAATTTTTACAAAACACAAATATAATCATGTTTCCCTCTAATTTAAAATGTTAAAATGGTCTCCCTTTGCTCTTAAGAATACATCATTAACAGGTCTTTGCAGGAACAATATCTGATACGTACTCACTATCACAGTTTTACCTTGTAATGTACTTCCTGTTGCTCACTATATTTTAACTCCACAGGATTTTTCCCCTAATACTGCTATGTTTCTGCCCCAACCAGGGTCTTTACCATAAGTTCCCTCTGCTTTGAAGAGGCTATCCACTCCCATTCTTTGCACTTAGGAGACTCTTCAATTTATTTCAGATTTTAAGTCTGTTTCTTAGGGTGATTTCTATGAACTTCCTGACTAGGTTACACCCTTCTGTTATATAATTATTTTTACAGTGCCTATGACTAATCTGTATCTTCAACTCAACAGTAAGCTCTGTAAAGGCAATGTTTTGGCTCACACATTTTATCCATGGAGTACCTGCCATACACTGATTACTCAATAAATATGTGCTCAATGAATTAATAGAGACAATACCATCTATTATTAGGTACACATATCCAATTATCTGTCTGCTTCATTTTCCTCCCAAGAAACATTTATAATGCACATTTTAAAGTTCCGTATATTTTATTTCATTTATTATTAGACATTTTATATTTTATGTTGCCATATGAAACTATTCCCGTTTTATTTTCACATGAGATGAATTTTTCAATTCCAACAATGTTTTAATTGAATTTCTTGGGAGATATTTTTAAAAAATATAATCACTTCTACAAATACTAATGATAATCTCCCTCTTTCAAAGATCTATTTCTCATTAGTTTTTCTTAATTATTGTCTAGAACGTCCAGAAAAAAAGATATGTAATGATAAGAATAATTGTGGCAACCTTATAAAAAGCTTTAAAAATAGTTTTGGGTAAAAAAAGAGAAAGAGTATGCTACACTAATTAGTAGTAGAAAAAAAGAGAACTTTTACATTTCTATTTTACACTTACCTTGTCAAAAACACTGTCCCTGCCCAGTATGTTGCCATTCCACTTCCAAGACAATGTTATATTTTTTTTTCCTTGGATTCCTGTATCCATATAAGAAGTTTCCTATCCTCTGTTTGGGTAATATATGTAGTTTGATGTATTGCTGTTTACCATATGTTGCCAAAGGTTTCAAAAAAGCCCAGAGGACCCTGGACAAGGCTGCTCAGATGTGAGTACTTGCTTCATTCCTTACTAGTTCTGTGCACTAGGAAAGTCATTTGATTTTGCTGAGACTCGTCTTATCTGTAAAATAGTATGAGAACAAAATGAGTTAGTATACATAAAACATCAAACGATCTGGAAGATTTTCAGGGCTATTATTTAGGATTCTACAGTTAAACAATCATAAACACAGAATCATAGAATGTTGGATATAAAATTATGTGACACAAAGGAGTCACCATTTTTATCACTGAAAATTGAAAATATATCTATAAAATATATTATTTTTTACTCTTAATTAATCAGTGGTGCCTTAATATATTTAAAATGATTATAAACCAAAAATCCATATCAAAGCATATATTTTGGTGCAACTTCTATTTTTATCAAAGGCCAACTGTAGGCCAAAAAGCATTGCAAATGGTTCTGATTACTTTTAGCAGCAAAAGGACAGGAGTAAGACAAAATTTATCAACAAGTGAGAATTCTGAGAATGAGTTTGAAAGATGTGTCCTTTTAACTTCAATAATAGATTAGCCACTGAAGGGAAAAGATGAAAAAATGAAGATGTAACATTTGAGAGCTGCCATCTTAGAAGAAGCTCATCCTAAGGGAAAATCTGTCAATATGTGGGGTACCACTAATCAAGATGACTAGAGTATACTGACAGGGAAAAGTAATCATTTAACAGGAAAAAGTTAACACCTAATCACTGTATGTCATCCCTCAGGAACACTTCTGATTAGAATTCAGCCCTATGCATTTATGCTAGGTTGGGATGCCAAGAATGATGACCATCAGTGTTCTAGTCCCTCAAAAAGCAAAATGGCATAATCACTGTAAAAGTAATAAATTGCCTGTTAAGTCTCCCATGTGTTTGTCATCGGGAATAGTTCATGAGTCTGACTGATTAAAATAAATATATAATTGATTTTAAAATTATAGGAACCAAGTAAAATCTCTTATTTTATAATAGATATTTGGAGTGTACCTAAGGTAAATCATTGGGTCTATAAAATATTAAATCAACATTAAAGTTTATGTATATTTATGAGGATATGTGTTTATAATCAAGTTTACATAAGCCATACACTATATTAGAATACATCTTGCTATTCCTAGTATCAATAAGCAAATTATCCCAAAAAAGGAGCATCCTCTTGTGAGAGTCTCAGAAGTCTGTTTCTGAGAATTGAAGGTTTCAATACTACTGACGAGGGTTTTGGTGAGTTCTGACTAGCATGAAATGTTAGTAAGAAATGTTATATGAACAGAGTTTAGAAAAAGGAGTGGGATTAGACCACTTAAAATATATACACATATATATTCTATCCTCCTCACTCTCCCAAAAGGATACTATCTATCTACAAGGGTGGTTTGATACATGATAGAAAAAGATAATTAGTTAAAAATATCTAAAGTCATAAGAGATATTTTAAATGCTGGAAAATGATAGGTATAGTAGCTAAAACAGCTGAAATTTTGGAAGTTTTGAACAACATAATTTATAAACTGTTCTAACAGATATATAAGCAACACTGCTCTGCTCCCAAAAAGCCATTAGGAATATACTTTTTTTCTTGCTTAAATTTTTAAAATAAAAACTATATATTTATGGTGTATAGCATGATGTTTGATATCCATATACATAATGAAATGATTACTACAGTCAAGCCAATTACGTAACCATCTCTTCACATAGTTACCTTTTTTTTTTTCCCCAGATTAGGATGTGCCAAGTCCCTTTAGTTCCCCAAGACAGGCAAGATAGAAGCCAGTTCCTTGAGTAGCATCTTGAAAAGCTGAGGTGCTAGACGTGTGCTTCAACTCCTTTTTTTCCTCAGGAAGAACCTTGGAGCTGGAGTTTAGCACCCACTTGCTCTGCACAAAGCTGGGGAGAGGAGCTGCGGCCAATGCCTGCACTCTCGTTCAGGCCACACGCTCTTTCGCACGACTGCTTTGTTTTCTGTCACCCTCGGGGGACAAGAGAATGTAGGGCCCCTTCAGTTCTCAGAGACAGGTGGGTTACCTGGAGGTTTGGCTCCGTCTGTGAAGCAGGGGCGGAGGTCTGAGGCACAAAGTGCCCGCCCCCCATTTCAAACTCCCTGGAGACTGCCTGCCTGTCCCAGACTCTCAGGCACAAGCCATTTAGAAGCCAAACCCTCGGGAAACAGCTGGAAAGTTGGACACTGGATGTGCAGTCTACACCTTTCCACGGAGAAGCTGGGAGCTGGATCTTAGTGCTAGAGTGAGACAGGAAGAGGCGCCTCAGGAGAGCCTGCAAAGCCACTCAAAACTTCCCAGTATTCTCGGTAGACCCAGAGGGAGTAGCAAATGCCAGACTCAGACACACATGAATTAAAACCCAGACACTCAGGCAGCAGCCGGAAAAGCCCGGGCACTGAAGTGTGGTGCAAATCCTTCCCCAGAAAAGCTGGAGCCTGGCTTTTTATTTCCCGGAAGTGGGGGCGGGGCAGAGGGAGGAACCACCGGAAGCGCCTTCATGCCTCAGGTAGCAGCTCCCACCGGCTACCGTAGAGGAAACGTTACCACAGAGCGGTTGTGGGTGGTGACCTTACTGAGTTTACTCAGGTCTCGCCAGCCAGAACAGGGCCAGGCTCCCAGAGGACGCTGTCAGCAGAAAAGGTAAGCAAGTTAGAAACCAGACCCTCGGGCAGCAGTCAGAGAGTCTTCAGAAGTATCTGGAAGTTAGATGTGCAGTCTGGCCCTTTGCAGGGAGGAGCTGAGAGTTGGGCATCACGGCCTGCCCTCGGCGCTGAGCCACGGGGACCAGCCCCTGGAAATGCTTTTGTGCAGGTTTAAAAACTGCCTTTTCGTTCTTTGTGGCCCTAGGGGGCTAGTGAATACTCCGCCCTCTCAGCTCCCAGAAGTAGGTGATTTAAGGTTCAGTCCCCTCAGGTGGAAACAGTGGAAGTTGGGGTATTAGATGTGCGGTCCAGACTTTTCACTCCTCAGGGAAGAACTGGAGTTGGGGGCGGCTGTCTATATTATGTGGCGCTGTGCCAGGGGCGTGGTTGCGCGGTTTATGACCGGAGTGTGTCTCCGTTTTTCCTACCTGTTTCAGTGTGGATATTTTCTCAGCTGGTAGGTGTGTAGGGAACTCTCAACTAGTTTCTGGGTTTTTCTCAGAAGGAATTGATGCATGTATACTTGTGTATTCCGTGCATCCGTTTTTAGGAGGAGGGAGATTTAGGAGCCTACTCTTCTGCCTTCTTGTGGCTATTACTCCCCAGATTCTTTTCAAAGACACAACGTTTACCAAAAATTATTGCGTTTAGGTTGCAAAGAAAGTTTCATCAAATTACGAAATATCAACTACACCTAAAGAAACGTTCCTTGAATACAATATAACATTAGTAATTCAGTAATTAACATTTGTTCTTGAACCTATAGATCTGGAACAAAAATAAATGTATTAATAGTGAATGAGTAAAATGCTTTATTAACTACTATAAAATAATTATGATTGAATAGTAGCATGATGTGTGAAGTTTAATGACGCTAAATAAGAACTTGAAAGGAAATCTATATTCTTAATTGTATTTTATAATATAGGAAATAGTAAACGTTAATGAGCATATTCCTAAACATGCTGGAAAAATATTATCATCAACGCAAAGGAACTGTACAAAAAAAACTGATGAAAATAAAAAAAGAAATTAATCAAAAATTAAACTACCCATAGAGATGATCAACAAAATGAAAAGCTATTAAAAAATAATAGAAAGATTTGGTGTAAGAAAATATAAATGAGTAATTAACTGATTTATAATTAAATATAAAAGCAATGTAGGAACTCACAGAAGATACTTCAAAAGCTTGGGTTATTCTAAAATTTGAAATCTTGTAATTCAAATTATTAAAAGAGAAGTTTTAATTACAGTTAAGGAACTGAAAAAATAATTGGCTTATATGTAAAAACCAAAACAATCTTTAGACAAAGACAATAAGATCCTTAGAAAAATTAATTAAAGGCATAAACTGTTCACAGAAAAGGAAATACAGTTAAAGTTAAAAATAAAAATTGAACTATCATATGATTCAGCAATCCTGCTTCTTGGTATATATCTGAAGGAAATGAAATCTGTATCTCAAAGAGGTATCTGCGCTTCCTGTTCATTGCAGCATTATTCACAATATCCGACATATGGAAACAACCTAAGTGTTCACTGACAGATGAATAAGAAAATGTGTTCTACACACTAACACACACAATGGAATATTATTCAGCAATAAAAAATAAAGAAATCCTGACATTTGTGACAACATGGATGAATCTGGAAGGCATTATGCTAAGTGAAATAAGTCAGACAGAGAAAAACAAATACTATATAACCTCACTTATATGTGAAGTCTAAAAAGTTGAACTCATAGAATCAGAGAGTAGAATGGTGGTTGTTAGGGGGTGTGAGGAATGGAAACATGTTGGTTAAAGTGTACAAACTTTCAGTTGTAAGGTGAATGAGTTCTGGGGATCTAATGCACATGGTGACTATGGATAATGATACAGTATTCTATACCCAAAATTTTCTACAAGTCTTAAGGGTTCTCATCACCCACAAAATAGGTAACTGTGAGGTGATGATGTGTTAACTTGATTGTGGTAATCCCTTTACAGTGTATATGTATGTCACATCATAATGTTGTACACCTTAAATATATATGATTTTATTTGTTAATTATACCTCAATATAGCTGGGGAAAAACCCCCCAGCTGATGCACACACACAGAAGTTTGAGAACCACTGCCAGAGAGTTTTTAATTGACATTTATTTAAAATCACACTTTTCACTTTTTGAAATTTTTTAATTAATTACTTCATGATTAACAAATAAAAATGCTTATTATTCAAAAACTGAAACTAAAAACATTTGTTTAAATCAAAAAAATTAAAATCAATACGTAAGATAATTTTTGCATATGCAACTAAGCAAAATATATACATATAGTGATAGAAGTAAATGATGATGGTAACTGTACTTTGAATGAACATTCTTATACACTTGGGCAGAAACTTGAGTTGAAACAAGCATGAAAATAAATTTAGCAAAATATATTAAGGGTTATAAGAAAATTTAGTAAGATCTGTGCCAGTAATTCTCTTTCTATTCAACACACAAACACACACACACACAGAAACTCTTACAATGATTTGTCTACAAAGGAGCTTAACAGGACATTGCTTATGATAATAATAAAATAGAAACAGTCCAGTATCCCCAAGTGGAAGACTAGTTAAATAAATTATGGCGCCTGAATATTATAGTGGACATTTGTGAGGGACTACCTATCATTCATTATTTCTTCTCCCCCTTCTAACAGGACCTGGATTTTTCCCCATTTTATAGCATCTATATGGTTTTTGTGATATAGGACCTGGTTGGCCTGATATAAAAATATATCTAACTGGACAGAAATTAGTGAGGTGAGAGGCCTTAGACCAATCAGTTATAAGCCAATCAGTTCCCATCATTCTCCCTGGATATAGTGATTGGTTTGGGGTAAATGTGTCAGATATTGTGTTCAGCTGTATATAGCTGAGAACTCAAATAATAGTGATACAAATATCAGTTTATTTGTATCATGCAAGGCAGGCCGGGGCTGGTTCAATGTGGCTCCACAATCCATTACAATAGTAAGTTCCTTCTTTCTTTTCTCAGCCATCCTTAGCAGACAGTGTGTTTCATACTGCTCTCTTCCTAGTCCCAAATTGGCAGCTCCATATCTAGCAACATGCCCACTTTCCGTTCAGGAAAAAGGGAAAGGGTAAAGGGCAAAATGTACATTCCAGTGAGTTTTTCACACTTCGAGAACTTCCTTTGGAGCCATCCAAATATTATTAGCAACTTATAGGTCATATGCATGGAACATCTTGGAAATGCTGTATTTAGTTTTTTGAGGTACTTTTAGTAAACAAGAGGAGGCGACTATGTGAGGTAAGCAGTTAGTGGTTTCTGACAAAGGAAGGTGTCTAAGGTCAGTTGGTCCTGATAGAACGATGTCCTTGACTTTTTTACATGGTTCAGGAAGAAAGATTCACTTTAAGTATTTAAAGATACTTTAAATGTTATTTTTGTACGAATCACATAATGTTTGATTACATTCCATCATCAATGCTCAATCATATTCTTAACTCTTTTCGATGATAGAGAGTAAGATAATAAATTGAATATTCTGTGAAAATAATTTGTGTTCTTACAGAGATAAGCTACATAAAACTGTCTCTTAAATAGCAACTCATGCAAATTACTTTTCTTTCCATAAAAGTTTGCCATTAAAATATATATATAATTTATTGTAGGAAGTTAAATATGCCTTGAGTATATCCTCTCTCTTGGGTTGATGTGCAGTGATGGAAAGAGTAAGGAATTTGTTACAGGAGATTTAGATTTGAGTCCAGACCCCATATTTACTAATTATGGCTCCTAAGCAACTCTCTGAAAATCAGTTCCTTCATCTATAAAATTGAAGTAATTATGAGTATACTCAGAGGACTCTTGTGGGGATTAAAGAGAAAATATTTGAGAAGCATTTTAAAAACCGTCCAGTTCTGCACACATGTTCTTAAACATTACACTTTTATTCTTTTTTAATTTTCTCCTTTATTCACTTATAAAGCACAATGTTGACTTACTCAGCCCAATTAATGTAATATCATGTAACATCACTTTCATTCAGAGCTCTACCGTAATGAAATTTTATTTCACCTATACTTTAGAAACACTCTGGTGTCATTTCCTGGACAGAAACAAGGGGAAAACTAGCCCTAGGCATGGGTCTAACAGACTGGGCTTTCACGAAGCATATGGGCAGCCAGTGCTTCAGTGGAGAGATCAAAGCACAGTGGATGGCCTTTCTGGGGATGACTTTCTCAGACACTTAAGGTTCTTGAAACAGCTGTTTCAATCCAGGCACAGCATGTCTCCCACTCCCACTGTCTTCAAATTGTGGATTCTTTGCAGTGTCCCCATTGGATTTTTTTTTTTCTTTACAAATTGGCCTATAGATTAGACATGACAATTAGTACTAGTGTGCAGACTCAGGGAAAAAAAGAAATTAGTCTGGAACTAAAAGAAAACATGCTGTGCACTAGTAAAACATATAAGTTAAGTCAGAAGATTATAAATGATGGAACTAGAAGGGACCTTTGAGACTGTATAGCCCATTGTCTTTATTTTACAGGTGAAGAATATGGTGATATATTTTTTTAGGATGCTTATGGTCACCATCTCTGAAATTGCTAAATATGTAGGGCAGGGGGGAAAGCAAAGAGAATTTTGCAGACTCATTCTGTGTATGGCTGTATTTTGAATGTATCTGTGCATAAAGCAGAGTCTTATACATTTATTCAAAACCCAGAAATCATTTAAATCTTTATAATACTCAAATTTAAAAAATATATTTTTTCCTTTTATGAAGGTTTAACTCAAATACAGTTTTTATTAGTATTTTAAGTACAGACTCTTGCTGGCCATATCTTACATTTAATGCAAATCTCATATCAAAGTGAAAAGCACTCTATTAAAATATTCATTAGTCATCTCTTCATCATTCATTCATTCATGTAATCATCCAGTGAATATTTACAGAATGTCTATTACTCTTCTGGTATTGTATTAGACATAGAAGATATAGAAACAGAGAAATGGTTCTTGAACTCTAAAGGAGGGAGTATAGTTGTTAAGAAAACCAGCTCTCCAGCTGCCTTCTCTAGGTTTGAATTTTGTCTTCATTACCATCTAGCTAAGTTCTTACTTTACTTCTGTGACACTTAGTTTCCTCATCTGTAAAATGTTCATAATAACTATGCACTTCATGGGGTTTATGACAATTAAATAAGGTAATCCATGCATAGTTTTAGCATACTCCCTGGCAGTTACTAATCACTGAATATATATTAGTTATACATGGCATTAGAAAACTCCTTATCTAGTGAGAGATGTAGAAAATTACACCGCTACTCACACTATGATAAAATAAGGTCTGAGAAAGATACACACTTTCATATGCCCATGAAAAACATGTCCCTGTTCCTATGTGACTACAAAGATATGACACCAAATCTTTGGTTGGGGGATATGACCACTGTTCTCTCAGTTAATGCTTGAGTTGCTTTTTATAGATTTTTTTCATAGTTACTTAATGGTGATTTAGAAGAAACATAATATATGGAGTGAATATTCCAAGTAGAGGAATGCATTTGAATTTTAGAACGATATTTAGTAATGATATGGAAGACAGCCTGAACTTATCCTGAAGACAGTTGTTATGAAGGTGTATTATTGGTATGCTGCAGCTGAAAAATTATGGTGAAATAGCATAAGAAAGAAGACATATTTGAGGAACATTTAGAAGATGGAATTAGCTTCACATAGTTGCTGATTGAATGTGAAAAGTGAGGGGGAGGAAGGAATTGTATAAAGATCTTCAAGTTCCTCACCTTTTACAAAGTGACTATAAAGTGAAGATATTTACTGCAATAAGAAATCAGAAAGAAGATTGGACTTGATGAAATGATGAGGCCATGAGTCACTTCAATCTTGCTACTTATACCTGTAGAATCCATATTTTTTTAATGATGAAACTTTGAAGTAACTTTGCATTAATTGATTGCATAATTGAGCTATAAAATCATTTGTGTGTTGTGAGGTGAAAAAGTAATAACCAGAATTTATTTCTGGAACATTTTATTTCAGAAATATACTATTTGATTAGAAGATGTGCACTGATTCTCTAGATTAGAGTGAAACCTAGAATGTTAGGGGAGAAGGAACTGACTCTGGCAGTGACTCTATTTCAAAGATTCTTGGTTGTGAGAAATAGAGAACAGAAAGAGCAAGAGGAAGAGAAAAGGAAGAGCCCAGTGAGAAAGCAGATGGCAAGAAGGTGGTGCAGTGCATGATATGAATCCCTCCACGAGAGCATCACTGTATTCTGTACAAGTCTATAGAGTATCAAATATTCTGACTTGAGGGATTACTTCTTTTAATTTAATTTGGTTGGTTTGTAAAGCTTCTATGTCATTTTAAAGGTTTTTTCATTTGTTTCTATATGAAACAAATATGACTGTTACATATTTCTATATGACTGTTAAATGGCCAACATTGATTCTAGGATTCAGATGTCAACCTAATGTAGTTTCTTTGTAAGAAATCTTTCTCTTTCCCATCTTTTCACCTATTTTAATATTTTACCCTTTGGCTTTGTCTTTTAATAATTTCAATATGTTGAGTCTAGGTGTAGATTACAGTTTATTTAACCTGCTAAAGATTCTTTGGGATTTTTTTTTTAATATGGGTATGATGTCTTTTGTTCAATTTGGAAAATTCTCAGCCATTGTCTCTTAAATACTTTCTCTACCTAAATTTCTCTTGCCCATTTCTAGGGCTCTGCTAAGTGTTTGATCTAATTGTGTATTCTCTTTTTTTTTTTTTTTACCATCTCTTTCAAAATGTCTATCTTTATAACTGTGCTTATTCTGGATAGGTTCTTCTGATCTTCCAGTTTACTGTTTCTCTATTTGACTAGTCTACTGTTTTATCTATCCATTTAATTCACCTTTATGGTATTTTTCATTTCTATGAGTTTAATTTGGTTGGCTTATAAAGCTTCTATGTCATTTTTAAGGGTTTTTTATTTGTTTCTATTTAAAATTTTCAAACATGTATACACTTTCTTAAACAGTCGGTTGGATTGGTAATCTACCATGGCCCTTAAAATTCTTTCTGGGTATTCCAAAAAATGAAGTCTCTGAATGCTCTTTATTTGGGCCATTTCTTAAGGTTGTATTTGCAACGAGCAACCATGAGGGATGAGGGAACATCTCTCTCCAGACAAAAATCAGGCATTCTTTTGTTTACTATAAAAGTGGCAAATCTAGCAAGTTTTCCATTAACAAAACCCACTGTGTATACAGTTATCCACCGTAGGCACTGTGCTACCGTAGTGGAACTTGTGGGACATAGGGAAGCAGTGTGAAGTTTATGCTGACTACATTCAAGCTACTGCTTTGGTCCTAAATAATAAAATAGTTTACCTCTGACCCAGGAGGCTAGTGTCTTTTTCCACTATCTACAGTATGGTAATAGGCTGGCTTTTTATTTTGTCTGTATATGTCCAACACCCAATGAGCCAAATAGAATACATAATACACATCTGAATAACCATGAAACAAAGTGCACGCTAAATATGTAATTTATGCTCTCACTGAACAAAAGAGCTTGACAGAGAAAAACTGTCTTAAGGCAGATATATAACAAAGTTACGTAATTAAATATAATTTATTTTATTTAAAAGTAATTCTGTTAGTTTATAATAATTATTTTCCCCAAAACTGTGGAACTGTTCTACAAAATTTAAATCTTCTGAAGTGAATATTGGTTTTTTTTTTCTATTTTTGTGTGAAAATTTAGTTTGTCTTAGAGCTAGTATAGAGTTAACGCCAATGAAATGATTATGAATACTTTATCTAGACAGATTAGATTAAAATCTTTTGCTATCTCATATAAAAGTATATAAAAGCTGTACTTTTCTGTGCATACTTTCTAGAGAAGGTGTTTTATTTGGAAGTAAAATAAGTTGCATCTGATTACCTATTGGAACACAATAAAATAACATCATTTTAAAGAACCCAATGCATAGTATTTTAACATAATTTATTCAAAAATTCACATTTCTGTCGTGCATGGGTCCTGACAATGAATAAATTGAGTTAAATGAAAAAGCCTAAACAAAGTCCTATTGTAATTTATACAATTTTAAAATATAATTTTAATATCAATTTTATAATAATTTAAATCTAAGGATAAACATCAGGTACATAGAATTTGGAAAAAACATTTTTTAGTCAATTTATGGTCACTGCTTTTTATAGAAACTGATCAACTTTAATTTTCTCATGATAAATTCCTTTGTTTCAAGCATAGATCTTAACAAACAATTATTAAATATTTTATTTTTGAAACAAAATAATTCTGTTTTCGTGGGTAGTTCAGAACAAGCAGCTTCACATTATGCCTTGATACTATATAAGAGAATATGCCTATAAAATAACTGTACCAATCTGATTTGCACTGAATTTTTTTATCCTTTGATATACTTTACCTGGTGCTTTACAAGGTCTAGAAGCCTCAAAGCTTCGGTTTGAATTGTGCCAAAGATAAAGTAGAAAGTATCGAGTTTGATCTGAAATCCACAAAATCAAAAGTTTGCCTGGCCACAAATCCAACATTTACTGTCTAACTGTGGATTGCAGTGGGAACTAAAGTATTGCTTTTATTCCTTTCATCCAGCGTTTTGAAGGATATTTGAGGACTTGATTTATAGCTTTGAGGAATTGAGACTAGGTGTTAACAAGCAAAGAAGAATTTAAACATGCAATCACATATGCTCCTTCAAAGACATATCCTTGGTACCTGAGGTACTTGTTGAATGCCTTGATTAAATGGTTATACCTAGATTATGTGGCCAATGGAGGAGAATTCTTCTCAGTCTAAGATTTTCATTGATCTGGCTTTAGCAGAATTGCTCAATGATTTATCATTCACATATCCCCCAAGATTTATGTTATCTGAAGCGTGGAGTGAGGTTATAATTGATGTAACTCCCAAATTGTAATTAGGCATCCAGTATGTCCATGCTTGCAATGGAAATAATGTATAAGTAGACATTCCAAGTCTTTCTTATAAGAGGCTAGATTATTTGGGAAATGTGGGATGGAGAATAGGATTTCATTGTATAAACCAGGAAGCTTAGATATAATCTCACAATTGAGATTGAAACAGTGAGCCTATATTTTAACCTACTAAATTCACATGCCAACATATGTTAATTGTTGAAAAGCAGTTTTGTAAATATCTCTTTTTGAAAATATGTATATATATCTCTTGCCAGTCTGACCAAGAAATTGGAAATATATTCTAATATCCATTGACACTTCTTTTCTATTTTTTCATCCTTTTTTCTGCCTGCATCAGCTAAGATTGACTCTTTTCCCTCACAAATATAT
Source organism: Balaenoptera physalus (assembly GCF_965194825.1). Taxonomy (NCBI): domain Eukaryota; kingdom Metazoa; phylum Chordata; class Mammalia; order Artiodactyla; family Balaenopteridae; genus Balaenoptera; species Balaenoptera physalus. Next base: position 64,288,065 of record NC_138888.1, read on the forward strand.
ATATTCCTCCTGTATATAGCTATCAGAAAGCAAAGACATTGTCCTGGGAAAGGAAGTATGCAAGATAAAGGCAGAACTAAGGAGCCAAACTGTAGCCTTATGAGATCCCATCAGAAATCAGCCTGAATCACATAGATACATCCATGTGATGCCAGATACCTGTCAGTGACCTAAATTGATAGCATGAGTATAATCGGGTGAGGAATATGTATTCAAATTGCCAGAAGTTGAATCTCAGTACATAGCTAAGTGCCTGTGTCTGATTTTTTGAATATCAGTTTTTCAAATTTCCCCACAGCTGCAGTGAATATAAGAAAGTTCCTGACTTTCCTCTATTTTGCAACAAAATATTTGCATTGAGTTGCTTGCAGTGCGAATTAATGCTACGTATTCAATATGAAAAGCAGTGTGACATTCTTTCTTTTAAACATCTTTATCAGAGTATAATTGCTTTACAATGGTGTGTTAGTTTCTGCTTTATAACAAAGTGAATCAGCTATACATACACATGTATCCCCATATCGCATTTTTAAATTTCATACTCCGTGTCACTTCACCTCTCTTCTTACTAAATTACATTTGGTCACACTTTAACCACACAAGATGATGCAGCATTGTTATATCTGGAAGAGGGGCAAGTAGGTGGAAAGGTGCAGAAGTGTAGTGCAAAAAGATTAAAATTTTGTTTACAACTATCCAGTAAAAAAAAATACAGAGCTATGGTCCACAGGCCAAAATATAAGGTTAATGAGACTGATTTTTGAAACCCTGTGTGTGTGTGTGTGTGTGTGTATACATATATTTGCACTGAGGATTAGTTCATTCCTTTTAATTCATTCAAATGTAGTCATTAAAATATTTCATATACTACTTTTGCTGTAATCATATTTATGAGATGTATATATTAAAAAGTTAGATTTATTACATTATCATTACTTTGTACAATGCAAGATGTACATAATGTTACATTCTACAAGATCCTAAAGAGATAAGTGAAAACATTCTGTAAGATCTTAAAGAGATGAGATAAATGGAAGTTAAAATAGACTAGTAGCTTATATTGAATCCTTAAATAGCATTGATTCAATAAGTAATTACTCAGTGCCTGCTATAGGTAAGGCACTCCTTAGTACCCTGCAATGTAAGTATTGTAATCCTCATTTTACATATAAGAAAACTAAGTCTAGGGAGAAGGCTATTAGGGTACACTAGTAGTAAGTAGAAATCTAAGATTTTTGTCCAGACATACCTGGCTTGAAGGTTCATGCCCTTTACTAGATATTTCACACCTTCCCTGCCATAACCAATTTTCTACTTTTTAGAAACTTAAAGATTGATGTAGAAGACAGAGATATAAAGAGCTAAGTATAATAAAATTAGAATGAAATAAGGACTAAACAAGGTGTGATACACTTGTTGCACTAGTGAGAAAATGATTAGAAATATTAATGAGACCAGATAAGGTTTGCTAGAGGAAGAACTTATCTAATCAAAATTCTCTAACAAAAATTAGGATATATACTATTACATATGGTATATAAACAATTATAATTTTTAAGTGTAGACACATAACTAAATATCCACATGAAAAGTCTGTTTACTGTAGTCACTAGGAACACAATCTATAGGCTACATCTGCTTTGACTCAAAATCCAGCTTCTGGTACTTCCCTACTCCATGGTATTACAAAGCTAGTTTCCCCATCTATAAAGTAGGCTTTATAGTACCTACTTCATAGTATTTTTATGAGGCTTAAATGTGATATACCCCGTAAAGCTAACACAGTGCCTTAAAATACTAAAGAATCCCATAAATGGTTACATACTTATCACTTGTGATATGTATATGGTGTGACGTTTATAGGAAGAGATTAGGAGAAGAGATGAAAAGGATATTCTGGCTAAGGAAATTGTGTTGCAAGTGCATGGAGTTATGAATGAAACAGTTTGCTCAGGGATAATGGTTGGTATGGTCAGAATGCTAAGTGCAAGGTCATGTGAAGGGGCGGAAGATGATATTGAAATTCATTGTAGGTTTTTTGGAGAATGCATGTTTTTCTTTTGTGAATACTTTATTATATTGTTACTCTTATAAAGTTTTGGTATACATTTAATGCCAAATCTCCAACAAGGCATGAGTTGCCCTGATTAGAGTGCATACTAGGTATTTTATGCCAGGAGTTGTGGAAGTGACCATGAAGGAGCTCTGAGCCAGAATCAGAAGGAGACTTCCAAGTTAAATCTCTTTGGGGTGGCAGTGATCGTTTACTTAGAAGACACCGAGAATAAAATAAAAATAAAACTCTCAAGAGTGAATAAAAGGGCAGGGTAGATACCAAATATGGACATATTGATTAAAATTATTTCTTTTCATGCAAGAGAAATACATTCCAAGTAACTCAGACCAGAAGGGAAACAATGGAAAGGATTTAGCAGGACTCACAGAAATTAACACAAAATCTAGAAAACCCAGCTGGGTAAAGATCAGTAGTCATAGCCACCCAAGATCTAGGTTAAAAACACAGTAACAACTAATTTCCAGCTTCATCCCAGTACAATTGCTAGCTTAGCTTTCTCTGCTCAAGATTTAAATTCCAGGGAGAAGGAACAATCAATCTGTGTAGACTGGGTCATTTCTAACATCATGCTCAAGCATAGAACCTAGATTAACACTCCACCCTGATTGTGGACAAAGAATGTCTGGTAGTTTCCTAAAAGGCAATTGGGTTTTGTTGTCAAAAGAAAAGAAAATAGATGCCAGGCATCTCCCACAAATTGCTCTTTGGTACAGAATCAAGAGTTTAGAATCAGGTGAGTAGGGAGCCAGAGTGGAAGAAGGTTTAGAAAATGTGAGGGAGAGTTCTGGTTGGCAGAGGTGAGCCACTATAAGCAGTTGATTTTGTGAACGGTTATTGTTTTTCCTTAAAGACACATAATTAGAGTGGAAAGCATGCTTATGTTCCTTATTGGTGAGCTCATGATGCATAGAGGTTTCACCTCAATTATCTTTGCATCTGAGAACTTAGACCTGTTTGTCTGAATTGTAGCAGGATCTTAAAACTTGGATGAAAGGATGGATTAGTAAATTAATAGCTATTGTAAGTTTTTTTTCCTACATTTTATATCAAGTTTTTAGGATAGATTCCTAGAAGTAAATATTTATAAACACTTTAGAACTCTGGAAAAAATCAGGAGCTATTCCAGAATAAAAAGCTTATTAAAGGACTTCTGGTTTTTAGTTGTATACATGGAAGTCACCACCCCACCCTAGCAAGTAAAAAGCGGAACAGACTTATATAAGTCAACAAATCTTGGATACATAAGAGAAGGGAGGACGCAGGACAAACCAATGCCCCCAAGACTGGAGAGTCAGGCAAATACAAGGAGTTGTGTTTACCAGAGCAGAGACTGAGGAGCAGAAATACCCCATAACTAGGTAACTAGTACTGGTGTAGGAGAACCTGAACTATAATTGATGAATTGTAGGAGGCTCAATGCAGACAACTCAGAGTTAAAAACTCCAGTCATAGAAACACCCCCCTCACAATTTGTGAGCCCTACCAGTTTCTGGGGCCTGGGGACTCCTCTGGCTTCTGGCAGGGGGAGCCTAAAAGGGAACCATTTTTCCCTTTGGTTTTCTTAATAAAGTCTGCCCTTGAGGGAAGCTAGTTAATCAGAACACAACCTGCTGGGGTATTATCAGAGTCTAACTAAGTAGGAGGAAGGGAAATACCAACTCCAGCCCAAACTAGCCATCTTGTCCAACATAAGGGGGATGAAAAAAATACTAAGGTGAAGAAAGATGTGAAATTCACAGTCCAGAGACACAGGCTCACTGAAAGACTGAGACCTAATCATGGGACTATAGAAAACTTCACCTCCCCTCACATCTCACCATCACATTACTAAAGGCCTCTTTACAGCAGTTCTTTACCTAGAGCAAAGAATGTCTGGTAGTAAAAATTACAAGGCATAGAAAAAGGCAAAATACACAATTTGAAGAGATAAAGCAGGCATCAGAACCAGACATGGCAGGGATGTTGCAATTATCAGACTGTGAATTTAAAACAACGATGATTAATATTTTAGGGGCTCTAATGGATAATGTAGAAAGCATGCAAAAACAGATGGACAGTGCAAGCAGAGAGATGGAAATTCTAAGAAAGAATAAAAAAAAAATCTTAGAGATAAAAAATACTATAACAGAAATGAAGAATGTCTTTGATGGGCTTATTATTAGTAGACTGTACATGGCTGAAGCAAAAATCTCTGAGCTAGAGGGTGTGTCAATAGAATCCTCAAAATCTGAAAGGCAAATAAAACAAAGACTGAAAAAACAGAATATCCCAGAACTGTGAGACAACTACAAAAGTTGTAGTATATGGGTAATGGGAAAATAAGAAAAAGTAGAAAGAGAAAAATGAATGGAATACATATTTGAAGCAATAATGTCTGAGAATTTCCCAAATCTATATAGACACCAAGCCACACATCCAGGAAGCTCAGACACCAAGTAGGATAAAAACAAAAGCAAACAAACAAAAAACCCACATGCTACACCTAGACATATCATTTTCGAAATATAGACATTCAAAGATAAAGTCCTGAAAGAAACCAGAAGGAGAAAACACCTTAGCTATGGAGGTACAAAGATAAAAATTATATGTGACTTCTCCTCAGACACCATGCAATAAAGAAGAGAATAGAGTGAAATATTTAAAGTGTTGAGAGAAACAAAACCCCTGTAATTCTGTACTCTGTGAAATTATCCTTCAAAAGTGAAGGAGAATTAAAGATTCTCAGACAAACAAACATTGAAGGAATTTTTTGCCAGTAGACCTGCCTTAAAAAATGTCAAAAGGAGTTCCTTAAAGAGAAGGAATAGAATATAGGTGAGAAACCCAGATCTTCATAAAGTAAGGAAAGCATTGGAAAAGAAATAAGTGAAGGTAAAGTAAAAACTTAATTATTTTTTATTCTTAATTGATCTAACAGATAACTGTTCAAACTAATGATACCAACAATGTTTTTTATTATGTATGTATATGTATATGTCTTACGTGTATACATGCTTATCTATGCTTATATATGTGTATATGACATGAATGACAGCAGTGATACAAGGGAAGGGAGGGAGGAATCGAGTATTTTATTATAAGATGCAATACTCACAAAGTGGTACAATGTTATTTGAAAATGGACTTGGATTAGGTCTAAATGTATATTGTAAATTCTAGAGCTCACAATAAAAAAGTAAAAAAAAGAAGTATAACTGATATGCTAAGAAAGAAGAGAAACTGAATCATAAATTCTGCTCAGTTAAAACCACAAAAGGCAGAGAAGTGGAAAAAATAGGAACAAAGAATAAGGACAGCAAATAGAAAACAGTAACAAATATAATAGATATTAATACAACTATGTCAATAATTGCTGTGAATGTCATTTGTTCAAGTGTACCAGTTAAAAGACAGAGATTGTCAGAGTGGATCAAAAACTGTATGTAATCTAAGAAACCCAGTTTAAATACAAAGACACATCTAGATTAAAAGTAAATGGATGTCCTGAAGACATGGAGGAAACTTAAATGCATATTTACTTAGCGAAAGAAGCCAATTTGAAGAGGCTGCATACTGTATGATTCCAACTTTGTGACGTTCTGGAAAAGGCGAAACTGAGATAGTAAAAAGATTAGTGGTTACCAAGGGTTGGGGATTGGGGAAAGAGAAATAGGTGGAGCAAACAGATTTTTTAGGGCAGTGAAAATAATCTATGAACCCTACTATTCCAGGAAAATTGCAAGGCCTTAACTGTTTTGTGGTTGACATTGTTATTGATTATTGAGCATTTTGGTTCTTTGATTCTCTGTGATAGTGATCAGAAAGTTACCTAAATTGCCTTGATTCATAGGTAATTAAATGACGCTCTACCTCATTTTGTGCTATAAAAGAAGATTACACAATTTATCTTGTCTAATAAGGCAGAAAAATAGTAGTAATATGCTATTACAGTTTCTTGTTTTGTGCACAAATTAGTGCTAGAAAAACACTTGAAAGAAAAATATTTAAATGTGTAATATCCACTTTTAAAGCAATTTTGTTGGATGTCAATTCATCATGCTTTTTCCCATGTTGCTCTATGGGTACTAGTTGTGTGAATGGCCATATACATGAATGGATATACACTGTTTATAGCAAATGAAACGGTTAGTTTGAGCTACTGTTTTTCACTTGAGAAAGTATCTAGAGATTTTAACCATTTCAGCAATGATTAAATTTTCTACCTTAGTAATATTTTTTTCTTCAACACTGAGAAAGTAAAATTTTGACAACCTTTGTATAAAACTAACTGAAGGGCCCATTGCTTTAATCTACTCTACTGTTGTCCTTCAGAAATTGTGCTTTATAAAATTGCCCATCATAGTTCAGTAAAAATACATTTTAGGTGGATGTAGAATCTTGTGTCCAAACTCTGATACTTAAAGTGTATATATCCTAAATATGGAAACTTTTCGAGTATTTTTTTTTCACAGTTACTAGCATAAAACCACTAATGGAAGAATCTTCCTACAGTTGTAGTTATTGATATCCAATATAGGATGATGTCATGCTGTGTAGATATAGTTGTTTATAAAGTAAGTAAAAAATGCTGACACATGGCCAACATTTAGGCAAGATTTTTAAGTGAGCGTGGGTGGTCACTTCTAAATTGAGGTGAATGAGTGAATTTTTTCATGTTGTTAAAGAGGACAAACCTTATATTAACAAACATATACCAGTTAGAGATCCAGCAGCCATCCAGACTATGGAATGACCCCAGGATTGGGAGCTTCCTGTGGAGAACAAGATAGAAGGAGCCTGATCTCTGTCACTAGGAAGTACCATATATAGCTTGTAGACTAACTTCTTTCAGTTAGGAAAACATTTTGATTTTAATGTGATGGAATTTTTTTGCTGTTGCCATTGTTACTCTCAACTAAATCCTAATTTCAATAATTCAGTTTGCCATCAGGAAATGCTCATGGTGAATGGATATGGGGGAAAGAAAGGATATAAATAGTATGATTCTGACTATGTGAGAAGTGTATAATAATAAGAAAAAAGAGGACCTACTATATAGCACGGGGAACTCTGCTCAATACTCTGTAATAAACTAAATTGGAAAAGAATTTGAAAAAGAATAGATACATGTATCTGTATAACTGAATCACTTTGCTGTACACCTGAAACTAACACAACATTGTTAATAACTATACTCCAATGTAAAAGAAAAAAAAATAAAGTTACTTCTTTATTTTCACTAAAAAAAAAAAAATCATCTTCTCGTTCTATCCAAGGACTACTGCTTGAGGCCCAGAGGTCAAATCAAGGTCTTTAATTTGGAGGAAAAATGGCATGTTTGCAACCATCTTGGAAACCTAGACTAGTGTTTCCTTTTGCATCTGACCACAGCCTGCCTGCCTGCTTACTCTGGGATCTTTAAATTATCATCTGTGGGGTAGAAGTTGAGCAACTGCAATTTGAGGTTTTTCTAGGTATTCCTGAGGCGCACTATTGCTTGAAAACCACTGGCCAAGTGACAACAGTGCATCACGAAAAGAGCAATCTATTCTGTCCTTTTGTGACTAATTTACATTAAGATTATTTCAACAAGACTTTTAGGGCTTTTTCTAATTTCCCCCAGACTGTATTGGTAAATGGTTCCCAGTCTAAGATCCTCTTTCTATTTAATTCCTGGAATCCATCCACATTTTTGGTGAGGTGAACTCTTGCTGGTAAATATAAACCTTTCTCTTTATCTTAACCATGTCCCTTGACAACACATCAAAAAAAAAAAAAAATCTTCCCTTGAATGAATGTCATAACTTATACACAATCTAATATAGGACTACATCTATAAAAAAATTGTTCTTTCTCCTTTTTGGATAACATATGTTTCTCCTAAAAAAATTGAGATTACAACAGGAAAGATGCATGTCCAACCATGGCAAAAGGTGTCTGTAAAATGATGTATTCTTACTTAGATAATAATAGATTTATGTGTGTATACATGTATATTTTTATTTGAATCAGATATAATTCTCTCACATTATTATATATTGCAACAGAGGCTTTTACCTTAAATTAAAACTCATAAATCTTGACCATATTGCATTCCTATTTTATTTATCTTTATTGATATAAAAATATTGAATTTCCATACAACACTCTTCAAGAGAGGAAGCCCTTTACTTTCCTTTGGAATCTCTAAGGCTTTGAAATGTTTGCTCTCACTTGACCCATCCCATTACTAAAAGGGCAAAATGATTCATGAGAGTTATCAGTTATAGACTGCACTGCTATCTATGAATATCAACCACTGTTTCCACTCTCAGATCCAAGTAGTAAAAGAGAAGAATATGAAAAAGCCTCCACTCAGTCATGTCTGGCGTCATTCCTAGACTGTTCCCAGAGAAAGCTTCCTTTTGCTCTTGCCAAACCAGAACATTTTTATTAGAAAATCCTCTCCTACTCGAAGAATCTATAAGCAATACACTCAAGATTTCAGAGGGATGCTAGTAGAGAATTTATAAAATTATCTATAGTAATTCAGTTCAAAATCTTACCTTAGGCATTCCTTTCAAAATTTGACTTTTGTGCTTCAAATCCATAAGCTCTCCCTATGCTGTTTTCACACTGTAATATTAGGCTTCCTTCATTTATGCTCCCACTTTCCAGTTGTCACCCAGATTCTCACTCTTCCATCCATTCATGATGCAGAACACCAAACCATTCTCCAAACTTCCACCTCCTCAACTGAATAACATCACCTGTCCATTATTTCATAAGATCTTCTAATTTGATTATTTCTTTTGTAAACAAATTTTTTAAATGCCCTCTTAGAAGACAACTTGTGCTGAATATACACTTCAAATTAGTTTTATTTTGTAAAATTTTCCCTTGCTAGAAATCTGGATCAGTGACTTTCATCCGTGGGCGTCAGAGTTATTACCAGGTGCAACAACATCTATATGCATACCACAGTATCTGTAAGGAATGGTTTTCCAAATGTGTGTTAATAAAATGCATGTCATTAAAAATCATTATCAGAAGCTATTAGGGGTATCTTTACATAAACCAATAAAGTACAAATATCACATGAGAGTTATCTGCAAAATTTCACCTAAAATTTTTTGGGGAGACATTACTTAGAGAGGGCACACCAGAAGTTCCAAATCGTCACTTCATTCTCAAAAGGAGCTAGCATAGCCCTGTTCCCCAGTACCCCTGCCTCCAGTTCTATGTGGTTCATTTTTAGTTGAAACTAGAACTAAACCTCTTCTTCAGAAAGCATCAGAGATCAATAATAATATGAAAGGACTTCAGTGATTTTCCTCGCTGTATTTTTCCCTTTACAGACCTTATCAAGCAGATCAAGCCTGAATATTTTCACACTCTCTCTTCTAGTTACACCATACAAGTCTTCTATTATTGATTCCTACTTTGACTCAAAATCATAAAATTCGTGAGGATGCAGAAAATCTATCCTGTCAGAAGATCTCAATTATTATTGTGGTAACGGGGCAGATACCATTTTTGTTTGTTTGTTTAGGCTCTTAAATATTATCATTGTCACTGAGAACTGAGGTGAACTCGTTTAGTGGTTTATGGAAAAGCTACTTAATAAGGTTTTCCCTCCCAAATCCTGCACTGTACCAAGGTTCAGTTATGTTACCCAATGCAAAAAGGACTTCCCATTTTGATGCCTACTTAACCCTTCTTTCTGAAGCTTAAAATAGCCTCCTTTGAGAACTGAAGTGGAAAATATGAGTAGTTTGTACGTTGGCATCAGTAACGTTCTTGAGTTTATTTGATGTCACTGGTAATTTGGGGGTCATGTGATGGGAATCATATCATAGATTGCCTTCAGAAACTTGTTACTATAGCTCTGGCTCCCAGATTTTTACATTAACGTCTATCCAGTGCTAACAGAATCACGGCCATTTGAAAAGTCCCACCATCCTTAAAAGGCAAAATTTATATAGAGAAATAGAGATTCATGAAGATAGATCTTTTCTGTTGCTTTAGTAACTTCTGTTTCTTTTCACCATATATGTTTTAATATTGAGAACAAAAAAGAATGTTACAGTTGTAGAAGGAAAATTTCATCCATTGATAGACTTGTAGAAGGTTTTGTTCTAAAAATATTCATTTAATTCAGCACAGACCTTTTTTTAGGTAAAATATATGGCAACAAAATAGAACAACTTCTGATACTCAGATACCAATAACTGGATATTTTTTTGCCTAATGGTTATTTGCTTTCATGAATAAAACCACATTACATATTGTAAATGCAAAAATTAGAGACTATGGTGTGTCATGTAGCAATTACGATACTTCCTAAAATTTGAATACTCCTGTTCCTGAAGTTATGCTACCTTTATAGCCAGTATGAAGTACCAACATATTGTCATAGCAGAACTATGATGAACGTTGTCAAATGTTTGTAATTATTATTTTTTCAATCATTTATATCTCAGGGTCTAACTGCATTTAACAGAAAATATCAACTGAACTAAAAGTACCCTTTCCCAAGGGTGCTTCTGGCATTCTAGTCATATTGTGTTTCTCAATTTGTGTGCGGATTACACAGTTATTTTTACTTTGTGAACGATCCCTGAACTGCATAAACATGATTTATGTTGTTTCTGTATGCATGTTATATATTTCCATATAAAAATTACCTCAAAATATTAATAAATAAATAAAGTACACGTTTCCATGTTTTATATCCTCATGATTTCTGTGATTGAGATCCAATTTCTCACTTGGAACAAACTAAGGAAGAAAGTTAATATTATTAAGGTTATGTCAGCAAACAACTAAATGAATTTGGTTAATTTTTCCAGCAGTTAATTTAGTGAAAACAAACAACTAGCTAATTGCTTCATCAAATTAATAAGTCACTTGAAGCAATCAATTCTGTAACCTTAAATCTATCTTTAATCCCAGTAAGGAAGGACTAAACCAGGAAACGTACAGTCCAGTCTTAATTAGTATTTTTTGGTTGAGAATTCCAAAGTAGTGTTTTACAAATAGAGTTCATTTTTCTGAAATATCTTACACATTATTATAAGCAATTAAGGAAATAATTTCAAAGCAATTTAAAGTGTTGGCCAAATATTTTAAATATTAAATGTGGAAAGAACATAGACTTTGTAACCAGTGATCTAAAGTATGTCAGTTTTTATACTTTCTTTATACTTGACTTTTTAAATAGCTATATTGCATTCCATCAATTTCATTCATTCATTTTAGTAAACATTTTCCTTTTTCTGTGATTTTCAATTTGTCTACTAAGTAGCCCCCGTAAGATTTTTTTCAATATTATGCACTTCTATAAGCAGCATTTTATATTTTAGGATGTTTGTTTCATTGGATATATTTCCAAAATACTGACCTGAGGGCATTCTATACCTTTTATTCAATATGTACTTCATAAACTTTGCTATATTTGTCTGATTGTTCTCCAGAATAACTGAACAGATTTACAACCACTAACAACTCTTAACATGTGCATGCTTCTGCATAGCCTGGCAAACCACAGTTAATGATTTTTATTAGATTAATGGATGTAAAGTCAATCATTAAAATCGTTCTAAATTGCATTATTGTGCATGACTCTAATTATTAATGAAGAAGTTTTTTCTCTAAGTATCTATCTTTCCTTAAAAATAAACTTTGTTTTTGTCCTTTGTAATAATTTAACAGTAATTTATCTGTAACAATATAATTATATCAATTCTTATTGATTTGTAAGATAGTTGTGTCAATTTTCCCATTATTGTGACATTTGTTTGATTGTATTTAATTACACCAAGGTGTAATAATTTATAAGACTCTATTAATTATGACTTAATTTTCTCTATTCCTTTAATATTCCTAAATTTTGTCCCATCCTCGTTGTGTTATTGTTACTTCTGATCTTTCGTTATCAGAATAGCATTGATCTATATCAAATAGTACAATACTTTTCAAATTAAGATTCTGGAATTTTTTTTTTTAATTATTTTATGCCCAGATTAGCAGAGGTTCCTTTTATTTATTTATTTATTTATTTTTATTTATTTATGGCTGTGTTGGGTCTTCGTTTCTGTGCGAGGGCTTTCTCTAGTTGCGGCAAGTGGGGGCCACTCTTCATCGCGGTGCGCGAGCCTCTCGCTATCGCGGCCTCTCTTGTTGCGGAGCACAGGCTCCAGACGCGCAGGCTCAGTAATTGTGGCTCACGGGTCCAGTTGCTCCGCGGCATGTGGGATCTTCCCAGACCAGGGCTCGAACCCATGTCCCCTGCATTGGCAGGCAGATTCTCAACCACTGCGCCACCAGGGAAGCCCTGGAATTTTTTAAATGCCTTATTTAGTACCTGTTCCACATAATTCCATCTTTAAAATAGTGAAATACATGTTTTCCTTCTAATACCCCATAACAAGTATTGTGGACTATACCCCAGGATCCCCTTGGTTCATTATTTTAGTATATTTCCATAAATTACATAGTCTGCAACCTGGTGGCATAATTCCTTTGAAAATGCCTATCTGTGCCAGGTCACTTTATTTATTTATTAACTCCTCACAAGAATATGAAGTGTTCTTCATAGTCCAAGTTACTTCTCTGTCAGAGTCACTCAAGCTGTTTCAGCGAGGACTGGTGAGTCAGAATCTTTTGAGAACTTGAGAACTGGGCCAGAATCTGCCTTTTGTTTTGTTTTTGTTTTTAGTGACTTTTTACTGATTTTCTTTTTCTGCACACCAAAAGCTGGTGATTGCTCTTTTATAACACAGTCATCACCACTCTCAATCTAAATATGAGGAAAATAAATGTTAACAGAAATTAAATGTCTTGCTTAAAGCCACATGACCTGGAAGCATGGAATAAAGATTACAGATCTGATCGCCTTTCTCCAAGGCTGTCTACCTTGTAACAGCAACTCACAACCCCTGAGGAGGAGGCGATTCTAAAAGCCTGCAGCTTTTCATTCCATTTGAGCTAAAATTAACTAGTTTGTTAATTGAATACAAGTGAAAACTTGGATTTTTTTGTAGATCTGGATGGCACTGAGGCTAAAAAGAAGACAATTCTAACAGAAATAATCATGAAACATACACTTTTAGAGTTATGAACATAATCATCATATAATCTTTGAGACAAGTTCTATAGTTTATTCCATAATTAGCATAATGTTATGCCCATTACTATTTGCTTTGGTGGACATCTGGCAGAAAAATAATAAAGTGCACACACAGACATAGATATGGGCACATACACACCCAGCTTCAGAATTACTACTCCAACCTAATTCTTTTTAAATACATCTTTTCACATGTTTGATATGCTTATAATAATGTGATTCTCTGTGGAACTTCAGAATTACAATATGTTTAGAGAGAGAATGATTGCAGATTGTTTGATAAGGTCTATCAAATGAAATGTAGAAACTTTGATTCTAATAAATAATTAGTATGAGGTAGGGAATTCTGTGACTCATGGCCAATGGCCAACACAAATAAAGAAATGCTCTATTTGCATAGATAAATCTGTAATTAGAGGTTCTTTATTACTTTGAGAGAAAAACAACACAAAAACTCAGAATCATCTTATTTTGAGTAAGTAATAGGGATATAAAATAGATTTGAACAAAAATTTGATTCATTTAATTTTAAAATAAAGAATAGGGAACATATAACAGTTTTGAATGAAAAATACATATTTAAAAAATTTAATGGTATATTAGAATCAAGAGAAATAGGAATGGAAGAAAGTAAGAAATATGGTAGAGGGTGAAGAAACAGAGAAGGGAAGTAAAAAATTAAAAGAAAGGCAGGGAAGAGAAATAGGGTAACAATAAAACTTTGTATTGTGCAAAAGGAAGTGGTAACAGGAGATAGGCCAGGGGTCCTGTCTACGAGGTAGAAGTGGGATAGAAGGTGAAGCCTAGTGGAGTTTACAGTGGTCAGACCACGTGTGGAGATGGCCAGCTTCATGAGAACACCTGTGGGATGTCTCTAGATCTGTAGACAGGAGCTCCCTTAATACTGGCAGTGGTAAATTAGGTAGTGAGTGGGAAGTTGAGGGAAAAAGTCAAGGAGATTCCATTTATTTTTCCTGGCCAGAAAATGCTTCTAGTAGAGCTGTTTTAAAGATTGGTGCCTCACTTCTGACCCAGAGGAGTCATATGAGTCATATGAGTAGAGACACAGAAAGAAGAAAAAAGAATTACAGAGAAAAGAACACGAAAGAAGAAAAGTTAGGGGAAATCATACAGATAGAACGTTAAGTTCTCATGAAGAAAGCTTCCCTTGTCGTTTAAAGGTGGTGACCTCTGAAGGTTATCACTAGTCATTGCCTTACAAAATGGTATCTGATTCTGTTCACTGCTATTTATTTTTATTCTTAAATTATAAAAGTATTCCTTTGTTATAGAACTGAGAAAGCAATGAACCAAGAGGTAAATTACTCTATAGTTTGTAGTGACCTTGACTATCGCTTTATTATCTCCAAAATCATATGGAATCAGAGAGTATATATAAAATCATATCTTGCTTGTAGGTATACAAGCGATACCTTGTATTTTGACTGAATAAAATAAATCATGTGACCAGAGAACTTCACATAGAACATCTACAACTATAAAATAATAATTTATTAATTTTCACCTCTATGTCTAATGCTTATTTTCCTGTGATTAAGAAGGAGACAAAAGTATAGAGAGAGCTCAGTTCTGCGCTTAGACACACTTGAGTTGGGAATTTTGCTCCTTACTTACTCCCTTGGGCAAGCTGCTTAACCTCTTTAAACTTCTGTGTCCTCATCTCTAAAGTGAGGATATTTATAATACAGATCTCAAGAGGTTGGAGGGTAGATTTAATAAGATAATGTATTGCACATATTAAGCGTTCACTAAATGTTAGCTATTATTATTAAGAAGGTCGAAAGAGCTTACAGAGCTTAAGCTCTGCTTTATCAGAATCTCTATCTGGAATGGAATCATTACCATACCATTTCTCTCTGAACATTATGACCTCTACATATTATCAGCCCCATAGAAATCAACTGCTCTGTAAATAGCACATAGCACTGACAAAAGTACCAAAAATGTTTTTTTATTGAGGCCTAATTTTGGGAAAAATGGAATAAAACAATGAATTCAGCATACATTTGAGAGTAAAGGTCCCTGAAGCAACCAAGCATCTATAATTGAGAACTTTTGCTTTTCAACTTGATGGCATTCCTGAAAATGTTTTGGACAGAAATGGCAGAATCCATCATTCCCCCTTGTTGCATTACTTTACCTGAGATTACAAAATTATCTTCTCAGGTACTTGACTTGCTGAACTGGATGTTGGAGAATGTTTCTAAACTTCATTAGCAGGCCAATATCACATAGCTATTTACAATAAAAACAATAAGGATTGATTTCTTGATATGATATAGAAATAAATCATTTCAATACCTTTTTAACAGCTTTATTGGGTATGATTGATACACAATAAACTGCACTTATAAAATACAATTTCATAAGTTTTCATATATGTATAAATCCTAATGCCATTATCACAAGCAATATAAATTATATTTCCAACACCCCTAAAAGTGTCTTTTTATAATACCTCTCTCCCATCCCTTTGTGCCCTTCCCCATCCCAGGCAACCACTGATCACTTTCTGTCACTTTATGACACTTTCTGTCATAGTTTGCTTTTTCTAGAATTTTATATAAATGGAATCATACAGTACGCACGTTATTTTTTGCTTTGTTCATTAAGTATTATCCATGCCGTTGTGTGTATTAATATTTGTTCTTCTCTGTTGCTGAATAGTGTATTCCATTGTATAGGTATAACACAATTTTTATTTTTATACATTGATCTGTTGATGATGAACATTTAAGTTGTTTCAAATTTTTGGCTATGAAAAGGCTACTATGACTACTGTGGACAAGTCTTTGTATGGACATGTGCTTTCATTTCTCTTAGATAAATCTCTAGGAGTAGAATATTAGGGTCAAGTGGTAAGTTTTTGTTTAACTTTTTAAGAAACTCTCAGACTGTTTTTCAAAGTACATGTACAATTGAACATTCCTGCTAATAGCATATGAGAATTCCAGTTCCTCTGTATCTGCACCAACATTCCAAATGGTCAGACTCTTAAATTGTAGACACTCTAATATATGTGTAATAGTTCACCTTGTGTTTTTTAACAGACTATTTTTTAGAGTACTTTTGGATTCACAGGAAAATTGATCAGAAAATATAGACAGTTCCCTCCCTCCCCCCCACAACCTCCCCCATTATGAATGTTCCCCAACAAAGTAATACATTCACAATAATTAATGGATTTTTGACATATGATCACCCAAAGTTCATAATTTGTGTTACAGTTCGCTCTTGCTGTTGTATATTCTATGAATTGAGACAAACATATAATGAACGTAATGCTATGCATTTATCATCATGGTTTATCATGCAAAATATTTTTACTGCCCTAAAACTCCTCGGTACTCTGCCTATTCATCCCTCTCCCCAAATCCCAAGCCCTAGAAGTCACTGATCTTTTTACTCTCCCCATGGTTTTAGAGACATATAGACACATCTTTTCCAGGATATCATATAGTTAGAATCTGCCAATATGTAGCCTCTTCAGATTGGCTTCGTTTCCTCCATGTCTTTTCATGGCTTGGTGGCTCATTGTTTTCTAACACTGAATAATATTCCATTATCTGGATGTACCGCAGTTTGTTTATTCATTCACTTATTGAAGGGTATCTTGGCTCCTTCCAAGTTTTGGCCATTATGAATAAACCTGCTTATTGTGGTTTTAATTTCTTTTACTCAAATGATAAATTACGCCAAATACTAATTATGTATTTGCCATGTGTATATTTTTTGTTGATGTGTTTGTTTAAATTTTGCCCTTTTTTAATCAGCTTTATTGACGCATAATATAACATAAAATTCTACTATTTTAACTCTATTGTTCAGTGAAATAGAGTAGTGCATTGATCATCCGGAGAGAGTTCCAGCACATTTTTATCATTCCCCACAGTTTCCTCATACCCAGTGACAGTTGATTGCTATTCTCATTCCCAGTCCCAGAATCTGTTCCCATCCCCAGTTCTGCTTAATGCCAAATGGTTTTGCTTTGATTAGAAATTTCATATAAATTGATTCATAAATTCCTCTGGCTTCTTTCACTTAGCATAATATTTTTGAGGTTATCTTTAATTTGATAATTTATATTAATTTAGGAGCAACAGAAAAATAATATTCCATCAGGTAGTTTGAACAGATGCTACCATATTCATTGTTTCACTAAAATCTTAGTATATATGACTTTGAAAATGAATACAGACATACATGAGGAAAGAGGGCAGATTCCTGTAAGTTGTAAGGACCTCAATATAAACTGTGAACAAGTCATGAAGCTAATAGAGCAGTAAAAATACATTAAATTTTAACCATTTATTGATAATACTAAGAAACACAAAAATAAAGGTTTCTTTTAAAATAAAAATTTAGGAAAATACTAGAAATATTGTTCAAAAGGAAACTGCGGATTAGCAAAAGGAAAAATAATCACCGACATTCTGAAATCAATGTTTGCAATGCTATTATTTGGGATATATTTTATTTTTAACTATACCTTATCTACAATCTGTATTGTTAAAGAAAAGTGATACATTGATCAAAACATACTGCTGTGAGCAACAAAAATGTGCTCTGAATTTTTGCTTCCTAGACAAGAGGCCGCATTAGTGAAAAAATTCGTAGAGTGGCTTCTTCATGTATTTAAAAGGCAAAGTTCACTGTGGTCGTGCTAGTATGTATGTACCATAGATAAGGTGGAGCAAATGTGTACATTCATGTGTGACTGGTTAAGACAAAGTCCATTGTCATCAGGGAAGAGTCTTCAGTTAGGTCCAGCGAGTCTGGCATATCAATGTTATTTAAGGCTTATGGTCATTTATCAGCATAAGATGTGAGTCACTGTAAGTTCACAGGTGTTATTCCACTTTAGCTGGTTAGAACCAGTTTTAGTGACTTAGTTGATTTTGATACCTCTTTAGGCAAGTGCTGCTGCATGTAGAAAGTCCTTTGACAGTCTTCCTATATTGATAAATGGAAGATGGATGCAAAAACATAGCGCAAATTATCAGCTTCACAGTTGTATCACTATCTTGGTGTTGGGTGCCTATCTCACACAATTCCATTGTCCTTATTAGAGTTGCTTCAATCTTCTTTTGATATAGAATAATCTAATGTGTAAATGTACAGGATGTTAAGTGCGCATCAACATTTTAAACTGATAAAATTGACAAGAGCAATAATTAGGAACAAAGATAGAAACAGCATAACTAATATTTGCAGAGCAAATCTCTCAACCAGCTAATCCATGATACTAAATCTCATGGTTCTACTTGTCCCACCTTGGCCATTTTCCCTTCTTCCCCCTAATGTTAACATCTAGCATAACCATACTATATTCTTCAAAATAAAATATTAATATTGGTACATTATTAACTAAACTACAGACTTTATTTGGATTTCACAAAGTTTTCTACTAATGTATTTTTTATGGTCCCAATTCTGAACCAAGATACCGCATTTCTTTTAGTTATCATGCTTCCTTATTCTCTTCTAGTTTGTGACAGTTCCTGAGTCTCTGTTTTTCATGGCTTTGACACTTTTGAAGGGTACTAATTGGGTTGTAGAATCACCCTCAGTTGGAATTTGTCTGATTTTCACATGCTTAAACTGGAGTTACGAATTTGCGGGAAAATTTTCACAAAGGCAAAGTGCTCTTCTCCTTACTTCATACCACAGGACACATAACATTAACATCACTTACTGCCAATGTTGCCTTTGATCATTTGGTAAAGGTAGTGTCTGCCAAGCTTCTTCCTGTAAAGTTTCTATTGTCCCTTACCATACACACCTTAGTTTACCCTATTAATCTTGTCTACAGCAACAATTGCTGTGCTACGCTAATGGTATTTTCTATTTCCTTTATTCCTTGTACCCTTATTATTTGGAATTCTTCTGTAAGAAAGACGTGTCCCTTTATCCTCATTTGTTTATTTAAATATTATTTATATCAGTATGGACTCATGGGTACTTATTTGATTCTTTGGGTTATAATCTAATACATCATTTATTGTGTTGCCCATGTTATTCCAACTTTGACCATTGGGAACTCTTTCAGGATGACTCCTTGGTTCCTTTATCCTTTATACATGCCCCTATACTTTGTTTTATTATTGTTTGTTTGTGAGTGTGTGTGTGTGTGTATATATATGTGTGTGTGTGTGTGTGTAAACACTTCCTTACTTTTATGGAACTATAAGTGTTAGACCTGATTTTGACTTGTCATGAAGCATTTATTCCAGTGCAGCTAAAGGTATTAGCTACCAAGCATATGCCACATTGTTCTGCTAGTAAATAAACTAAAGCAATTTTTTTAACATCTTTATTGGCGCGTAATTGCTTTATAATGTTGTGTTAATTTCTCTTGTATAACAAAGTGAATCAGCTATATGTATACATATATCCACATATCCCCTCCCTCTTGCGCCTCCCTTCTACCACCCCTATCCCACCCCTCTAGGTGGTCACAAAGCACCGAGCTGATCTCCCCATGCGATGCTGCTGCTTCCCACTATTTGTCTATTTTACTTTTGATGGTGTATATATGTCAGTGCGACTCTCTCACTTCGTCCCAGCTTACCCTTCCCCCTCCCCGTATCCTCAAGTCCATTCTCTATGTCTCCATCTTTATTCCTGTCCTGCCCCTAGGTTCATCAGAACCTTTTTATTTTTAACAGCCATATTAATGTGTTAGCATACAGTATTTGTTTGTCTCTTTCTGACTTACTTCACTCTGTATGACAGATTCTAGGTCCATCCTCCTCACTACAAATAACTCAATTTCATTTCTTTTTATGGCTGAGTAATATTCCATTGTATATATGTGCCACATCTTCTTTATCCATTCATCTGTCGATGGACACTTACGTTGCTTCCATGTCCTGGCTATTGTAAATAGAACTGCAATGACCATTGTGGTGCATGTCTCTTTTTGAATTATGGTTTTCTCAGGGTATATGCCCAGTAGTGGGATTGCTGGGTCATATGGTAGTTCTATTTTTAGTTTTTTAAGGAACCTCCATACTGTTCTCCATAGTGGCTGTATCAATTTACATTACCACCAAGAGTGCAAGAGGGTTCCCTTTTCTCCACATCCTCTCCAGCATTTATTATTTGTAGACTTTTTTTTTCTCCCATTTTAAGGGTTGTCTTTTCATTTTGTTTAAGGTTTCCTTTGCTGTGCAAAAGCTTTTAAGTTTCATTAGGTCCCATTTGTTTATTTTTGTTTTTATTTCCATTTCTCTGGGAGCTGGGTCAAAAAGGATCTTACTGTGATTTATGTCATAGAGTGTTCTGCCTATGTTTTCCTCTAAGAGTTTGATAGTGTCTGGCCTTACATTTAGGTCTTTAATTCATTTTGAGTTTATTTTTGTGTATGGTGTCAGGGAGTGTTCTAATTTTATTCTTTTACATGTAGCTGTGCAGTTTTCCCAACACCACTTATTGAAGAGGTTGTCTTTTCTCCATTGTATATTCTTGCCTCCTTTATCAAAGATAAGGTGACCATATTTGCGTGGGTTTCTTTCCGGGCTTTGTATTGTATTCCATTGATCTATATTTCTGTGTTTGTGCCAGTACCATACTGTCTTGATTACTGTAGTTTTGTAGTATCGTCTGAAGTCAGGCAGCTTGATTCCTCCAGCTCCGTTTTCCTTTCTCAGGGTTGCTTTGGGGCTTCCCTGTTGGCACAGTGGTTAAGAATCCGCCTGCCAATGCAGGGGACATGGGTTCAAGCCCTGGTCCAGGAAGATCCCGCATTCCACGGAGCAGCTAAGCACACGTGCCACAAGTACTGAGCCTGTGCTCTAGAGCCCGTGTGCCACAACTACTGGAGCCCATGCTCTGCAACAAAGGAAGCCACTGCAATGAGAAGCCCATGCACCACAACGAAGAGTAGCCCCCACTCACTGCAACTAGAGAAAGCCTGTGCACAACAACAAAGACCCAATGCAGCTAAAATAAATAAATTTAAAAAAATAATGCTTAAGAATGTCATAAGCTTTAAAAAAAAAAAAAAGAAAAGATTGCTTTGGCTATTTGGGGTCTTTTCTGTTTCCACACAAATTGTGAAATTTTGTTCTGGTTCTGTAAAATATGCCATTGGTAGTTTAATAGGGATTGCATTGAATCTGTAGATTGCTTTGGGTAGTATAGTCATTTTCACAATGTTGATTCTTCCAATCCAAGAATATGGTATATGTCTCCATCTGTTTTGTATCGTCTTTAATTACTTTCATCAGCGTCTTACAGTTTTCTGCATACAGGTCTTTTGTCTCCTTAGGTAGGTTTATTCCTAGGTATTGTATTCTTTTTGTTGCAGTGATAAATGGAAGTGTTTCCTTAATTTCTCTGTCAGATTTTTCATTGTTAGTGTTTAGGAGTGCAAGAGATTTCTGTGCATTAATTTTGTATCCTGCTAATCAGATTCATTGATTAGCTCTAGCAGTTTTCTGGTAGCATCTTTAGGATTCTCTATGTATAGTATCATGTCATCTGCAAACAGTGACAGTTTTACATCTTCTTTTCTGATTTGGATTCCTTTTATTTCTTTTTCTTCTCTGATTGCCATGGCTAAAACTTCCTAAACTATGTTGAATAATAGTGGTGAGAGTGGGCAACCTTGTCTTGTTCCTGATCTTAGAAGAAATGTTTTCAGTTTTTCACCATTGAATGATGTTGGTTGTGGGTTTGTCATATATGGCCTTTATTATGTTGAGGTAAGTTCCCTCTATGCCTACTTTCTGGAGAGTTTTTATCATAAATGGGTGTTGAATTCTGTGGAAAGCTTTTTTTGCATCTATTGAGGTGATCATTTGGTTTTTCTCCTTCAATTTGTTAATATGGTGTATCACATTGATTGATTTTTGCATATTGAAGAAATCTTGCATTCCTGGGATAAACCTCACTTGATCATGGTGTATGATCCTTTTAATGTGCTGTTGGATTCTGTTTGCTAGTATTTTGTTGAGGATTCTTGCATCTTTGTCCATCAGTGATATTGCCCTGAAGTTTTCTTTCTTTGTGATATCTTTGTCTGGTTTTGGTATCAGGGTGATGGTGGCCTTGTAGAATGAGTTTGGGAGTGTTCCTCCCTCTGCTATATTTTGGAAGAGTTTGAGAAGGACAGGTGTTAGCTGTTCTCTAAATGTTTGATAGAATTCACCTGTGAAGCCATCTGGTCCTGGGCTTTTGTTTGTTGGAAGATTTTTAATCACAGTTTCAATTTCAGTGCTTGTGATTGGTCTGTTTATATTTTCTATTTCTTCCTGGTTCAGTATCAGAAGGTTGTACTTTTCTAGGAATTTGTCCATTTCTTCCAAGTTGTCCATTTTATTGGCATATAGTTGCTTGTAGTAATCTCTCATGATCCTTTGTATTTCTGCAGTGTCAGTTGTTACTTCTCCGTTTTCGTTTCTAATTCTGTTGATTTGAGTCTTCTCCCTTTTTTTCTTGATGAGTCTGGCTAATGGTTTATCAATTTTGTTTCCCTTCTCAAAGAACCAGCTTTTAGTTTTATTGATCTCTGCTATGGTTTCCGTCATTTCTTTTTCATTTATTTCTGATCTGATCTTTATGATTTCTTTCTTTCTGCTAACTTTGGGTTTTTTTGTTCTTCTTTCTCTCATTGCTTTAGGTGTAAGCTTAGGCTGTTTATTTGAGATTTTTCTTGTTTCTTGAGGTAGGATTGTATTGCTATAAACTTCCCTCTTATAACTGCTTTTGGTGCATCCCATAGGTTTTGGGTCGTCATGTTTTCATTGTCATTTGTTTCTAGGTATTTTTTGATTTTCTCTTTGATTTCTTCAGTGATCTCTTGGTTATTTAGTCGCGTATTGTTTAGCCTCCATGTGTTTCTATTTTTTACAGTTTTTTTTCCTGTAATTGGTAGCTACTCTCATAGTGTTGTGGTTGGAAAGGATACTTGATATGATTTCAGTTTTCTTAAATTTACCGAGACTTGATTTGTGACCCAAGATATGATCTCTCCTGGAGATTCCATGAGCACTTGAGAAGAAAGTGTATTCTGTTGTTTTTGGATGGAATGTCCTATAAATATCAACTAAATACACATGATCTAATGTATCATTTAAAGCGTGTATTTCATTTTGGATGATCTGTCCATTCGTGAAAGTGGGGTGTTAAGGTCCCCTACTATTATTGTGTTACTGTTGATTTCCCCTTTTATAGCTGTTAACATTTGCCTTATGTATTGAGGTGCTCCTATGTTGGGTGCATAAATATTTACAGTTGTTACATCTTCTTGGATTGATCCCTTGAACATTTGGTAGTGTCCTTCTTTGTCCCTTGTAACAGTCTTTATTTTAAAGTCTATTTTGTCTGATATGAGTATTGCTACTCCATCTTTCTTTTGTTTTCCATTTGCATGGAATATCTTTTTCCAACCCCCCCTCACTTTCAGTTGGTGTCTTTCCCTAGGTCTTAAGTGGGTCTCTTGTAGATAGCATATATATGGGTCTTGTTTTTGTATACATTCAGCCAGTCTGTGTCTTTTGGTTGAAGCATTTAATCCACTTATATTTAAGTTAATAATCGATATGCATGTTCCTATTACCATTTTCTTAATTCTTTCGGGTTTGTTTTTGTAGATCTTTTCCTTTTCTTGTGTTTCCTGCCTAGAGAAGTTCCTTGGGCATTTGTTGTGAAGCTGGTTTGGTGGTGCTGAATTCTCAACTTTTGCATGTATGTTTTAATTTCTCCGTCGAATCTGAATGAGATCCTTGCTAGGTAGAGTAATCTTGGTTGTAGGTTTTCCCTGTCATTACTGTAAATATGTCCTGCCACTCCCTTCTGGCTTGCAGAGTTTCTGCTGAAAGATCAGCTGTTAACATTATGGGGATTTCCTTGTATATTATTTGTTGCTTTTCCCTTGCTGCTTTTAATATTTTTTCTTTGTATTTAATTTTTGATAGTTTGATTAATATGTCTTGGCATGTTTCTCCTTGGATTTATCCTGTATGGGAGTCTTTGCTCTTCCTGGGCTTGATTGACTGTTTCCTTTTCCATGTTAGGGAAGTTTTCAAATATAATCTCTTCAAATATTTTCTCAGTCCCTTTCTTTTTCTCTTCTTCTTCTGGGACCCCTATAATTCGCATGTTGGTGCATTTAACGTTGTCCCAGATGTCTCTGAGACTGTCCTCAATTCTTTTCATTCTTTTTTCTTTATTCTGCTCTGCAGCAGTTACTTCCACTATTTTATCTTCCAGGTCATTTATCCATTCTTCTGCCTCGGTTATTCTGCTGTTGATTCCTTGTAGAGTATTTTAAATTTTATTTATTGTGTTGTTCATCATTGTTTGGTTGCTCTTTAGTTCTTCTCGGTTATTGTGAAATGCTTCTTGTATTTTCTCCATTGTATTTCTGAGATTTTGGGTCATCTTTACTGTCATCACTCTGAATTCTTTTTCAGGTAGACTGCCTATTTACTCTTCATTTGTTCCGTCTGGTGGGTTTTTAACCTTGCTCCTTCATCTGCTTCATAT
The DNA here is from genome assembly GCF_965194825.1 of Balaenoptera physalus. Taxonomy (NCBI): domain Eukaryota; kingdom Metazoa; phylum Chordata; class Mammalia; order Artiodactyla; family Balaenopteridae; genus Balaenoptera; species Balaenoptera physalus. Next base: position 64,312,745 of record NC_138888.1, read on the forward strand.
TTCTCTGTCTTCTCATTTTGCTTAACTTCTTGTGTTTGGGGTCTCGTTTTTGCAGGCGGTAGATTTGTAGTTCCCGTTGTTTTTGGTGTCTGCCCCCAGTAGATGAGATTGGTTCAGTCGCTTGTGTAGACTTGCTGGTGGAGAGGGCTGGTGTGTATGTTCTGGTGGGTGGGGTTGCATCTTGTCCTTCTGGTGGGCAGGGCTGCATCTGGTGGTTTGTTTTGGATTGTCTGTGAACTTAGCATGACTTCAGGCAGCCTCTCTGCTAATGGGTGGGGCTGTGTTCCTGTCTTGCTAATTCTTTGGCATGGGCGTCCAGCACTGGAGCTTGCTGGCTGTTATGTGGAGCTGGGTTTTAGTGTTGAGATGGAGATCTCTGGGAGAGCTGTCACTGTTTGATATTACATGGGGCCGGGAGGTCTCTGGTGGTCCAGTGCCCTGGATTCGGCTCTCCCACCTTGGAGGCTCAGGCCTGACTCCCGGCCGGAGCACCAAGACCCTGCCAGCAACATGGCTTGGAAGAAATGGAAGAGAAAACAGAGAAAAAAAAACTAGCAGATAGAATCCCAAACCAAATGGTAAAAGCAAAACTAAATGGAGAAGATCACACAAAGAAACATACACATGCACACTCAGAAAAAGAAAACAAACAAACAACAACAAAAAAAAAACTAAAGAAAACCAAAATGAACAGAGAGAACCCTAGGACAAATGGTAAAAGCAAACCTAAACAGACAAAATTACACAAAGAAACATACACATATACACTCACAAAAAGAGAAAAATGGAAAAAAAAATTAATTAATTAATTAAAAATTTAAAAAAATAAGAGAACAACCAAACCAATAAACAAATCCACCAGTGATAACAAACACTAAAAACTAAACTAAGATAAAACCAGAAATAAATCAGACTCAAAAGCAAACCCCAAGTCTACAGTTGCTCCCAAAGTCCACCGCCTCAATTTTGGGAACATTCATTGTCTATTCAGGTATCCCACAGATGCAGGGTTTATCAAGTCGATTGTGGGGATTTATCTGCTGCTCCTGAGGCTGCACTGAGAAATTTCCCTTTCTCTTCTTTGTTTGCAGCTCCTGCAGTTCAGCTTTAGTTTTGGCCCTGCCTCTACGTGTAGGCTGCCCTCAGGCATCTGCTTCCCACCCAGACAGGAGGAGGTTAAAGCAGCAGCTGATTAGGGCTCTCTTGCTCACTTAGGCTGGGAGAGGGAGGGTTATTCTAGTCATAACTGGAATGTGGGGCGAGCCTGTGGCGGCAGAGGCCAGCGTGATATTGCAACAGCCTGAGGTGTGCCATGTGTTCTCCCGGAGAAGTTGTCCGTGGATCATGGGACCCTGGAAGTGGCATGTTGCACAGGCTCTGGGGGGGTGGGGAGGTGTGGGTAATGACCTGCGCTTGCACACAGGATTCTTGGTGGCAGTGGCGGCAGTGTTAGCGGTTCATGCCCATCTCTGGGGTCCGAGTTGATAGCCACGGCTCATGCCGTTTCTGGAGCTCACTTAGGTGGTGCTCTGCCTTCTCTGGGCACATGGAGCAGGAATCCTCTCTCCTCACACACCCCGAAACAGTGGTCTCTTGCCTCTTCGGTAGGTCCAGACTTTTTCCCAGACTCCCTCCCGGCTAACTGTGGCTCACTAGCCCCCTTCAGGCTGTCTTCATACAGCCAACTCCAGTCCTCTTCCTGGGATCCGACCTCTGACTCCCAAGCCTCAGCTCCCAGCCCCCACCCGCCCCGGCAGGTGAGCAGTCAAATGTCTCAGGTTGGTGAGTGCTGGACGGCACCGATCTTCTGTGCGGGAATCTCTCTGTTTTGCCCTTTGCACCCCTGTTGCTGCGCTCTTCTCCATGGCTCCAAAGCCTCCTCCCCGCTCACTTCCCCCAACCCCGTCCCCGCTAGTGAAGGTGCTCCCTCGTGTGGAAACTTTTCCTCCTTCACAGCTCCCTCCCAGAGGTGCGAGTCCCATCCCTATTCTTTCGTCTCTGTTTTTTGTTTCTTTTGGCCTACCCAGGTACATGGGGATTTTCTTGCTTTTTGGGAAGTCTGAGGTCTTCTGCTAGCGTTCAATAGGTGTTCTGTAGGAGTTGTTGCACATGTAGATGTATTTTTGATGTATTTGTGGGGAGGAAGGTGATCTCCATGTCTTACTCACCGCCATCTTGAAGGTCTCTCCTAAAGCAATTTTAGTGTCTAGCAACATAGCAGCCAGCCAATTAAGGTTCTTTTGCTGAGCTTGTATTACAGCAATACTTTCATTTGCAATGATTGTTATGGTAATAAAAATATTTTGTATGCCACATTAGAGTTGGAAAACATTATCTGTGATTCCTCTTGGGATCTGTGTACTTTTATGGGCACATCAGTATTAAATGATTATCAGGCCATTTTAGATATTACTAGTAAGTAGAGTTTTAAGTTTCAAAATAGGGTACAATACCATTTCTCAATGGCAAACTCCCTCCTTTTTCTAATGTGCACATTGTGTGGCAATTATACCCCTGTATAAATACACAAAATCAGAAGGACCTTAACAGGAATAAAATTTTTGTATCTTATAAGGATACTTCTCAGGTATCTGGAATCTATACAGTAAAGGTATTTATTGAGTTATATGAAGGAAAATGTAGTTAGTCTAATCAGCGAAATAATATGTTTCTTAATAAATTACTTTAGGTTAAACAGTATTAACAGTTACTTCCTCTTATGTCATACCATCAGCAAGATTATGAATTACAGAAAATATGTCATTCTCTATAGCTGAGGTACTTATATGTACAAGGATCCTTATAATACCATTTTTATCCCTTTAAAATTTTTAACTATAGTAGTTTTTATTTTTCCTAAAAACTGGTTGCTGAATAATATCTGTATGGAATCTATACTTTTAGAGGTAATATTAATTGTGGTTCAATCAGAAAGAGAAATTAATAGTCATAGATGAACCTTACCATAAATGCTGCTCCTGTCATTTTAGTAGAATACCCTAGGACTTCCTCAGTTTGCTATGGGAAAAGGGGTATATCCAACAGTTAATTAAATTTTCTATTCAGTTATAGTCTTATTGAATCTAAAACAATGTGCATTCTGAATAAAGAGTTTATCCTAAAATTCCCATGATTAGAAAAATAATAATGTAAATTAACAAATGAATTAAAATATATATAAGAAGCTCTATTTATAGGTATTGATCTTGACCTGCTGTTCCCAAGTAAAGCCACTTTATATTGTGTAATGGTACTAAAATTTTGCTAAGAATTTTTTCCTACTAGTCTGATAACAATACTGTTCTGCACAGACACATGCATATACATGCACACACACAGTGACATATTATTTATATTAAGGTTTATATTCTGAGATTTATTGCAAAGGGTTGCCTTATGTGATTGTGGGGCTGGATAAGCAAATCAGAAATCAATACGGCAGGTAGTCAGGAGGGAAGATAATGAACAGTACAGCACTCCACTAGCACAGACCAAAGATATTATCCACAAGTGGAAGTTCTTTTTTCTTGGGAAAGCTACAGCCCTGCTTTCAAGGTCTTCCAACTGATGAAGGCAGGCCCACCAGATTATCTAGAATAATTCCCCTAATGAAAAATAAACTGATTAGAGACTTTAATTGAATCTGAAAAAACCCCTTTTCAGCAATACCCAATTAATATGTATTTGAATAAATAGGCACTCTAGCCTAGCCAAGTGAACACATTTAAAAAGCCATCATGGCCATTAACTTAATTGATAGTTCAACCTCTTCTTATCTTACATTTTTTTAACTTTAATTCTAGCATTAGCAAGAAAGAAAAAAATAGACAACTTGAATATTTAAAACATTAAATTTTCCCCCCAAATCATTGAATTTTTGTTTTAAAATTATATGAGCATATATTACTCTCTTCATACCATTCAGCATTGGAATTAGAGTTATAATTACTGGATATTTAGAAATGTGGAATTTTCTCAAAGGGATATTATTACTTTTGAGCATGAAGACCCCATGTTCAATACAGAGCAGACACATAAAGTATTAACATATGACAAGGGAAAGTTATAAAGAGTGATACAGAGACAGTATCAATGGAGTCAGGAAGAGAAAAATGTTAGTCATTGAAGTCCAAAATTTTAAATAATGTAGAAAACTTGGAAATCTATATGGCATATACAGTAGGATTTAGAAGGCCTTCCTTATTAAAATTAATTTCAAGGTATTATACTTTATTCATGATTTATTTTCTGTGAGCATACTACAGATGTCTAAGAATCTTAGATAGGATCAGAAATGCAAAATTTGAGAAAGACAAACTGAACATATATCTATGATTTACCACTAAACCTAAACCTAAGTGTTATTTAGACTTTTTAAAATCAGTACTTTTAATTACAAATAAGTTTACATGCCTCCTAAAGTGTGATTGAGAGAGCAGTTTAACAGATAATTGTTTTTTTAATGGAGTAAGAAAAATTTTATACTTGCTTGAAAACAATGTCTGGAACAAATCATGGATAGTGACCCAGGCAAATAGTTTGGTAATTTTCCCTTTAGCTATGTGAAGGCTACTTTCCAAGGCAACTTCCAACAAAAGATCTCTAGTTCTTTCATTTTTCTGTAAGAACGTTAGCTGACGTTCTTCTGGTTCTCTAGCTAAAGTAATATCTGTTCCAACTCTCTGATCAAAGGTTAGCCTATGAAGGTAAGTAGGGGAAAGGCTCAATTAGAGACCACATTTCCATCATTTCTTGAAATTTCCTTTTAAATTTCGTAACCCTAAGTTATCTGTATCATGAATACCTAAAGGGCTTGTTAAAAATCCAATTTCCCAGGCTGCACCCCAGAAACTACAAAATCAGAATCTCCATGGTTGGATGCAGGAAATCAGCATGATAGAAGAAGCACACTGGATATTCTCCTGTGCCCTTAATTTTGAAAACAACTGCCTTTAGGTAAAATTATTCCATAACATAGAACTTCAAATGTTTAAACTTTTACAAAATACCTCTTTCTCCAGAATTCATTTTTGACTATTCTTCAGGAAAATAATGAGGCAAGATTCATTTATAAGTCCACATCAACTAGTTTAGGTCATTCGAATTAATCACCCTGGGAAAGCTTCCTACCTCTCCCGTCAATTGAACAACTTATTTAAGGAGCTCTGTCCGATACAATCCTCTTTACTTCATTTTGTCCCCTGTTGATACCGTCTTGCAGGGGATTGTCAACATGCTGAGAGCTTGAGGGATCTAAACTGAGATTACAAAAGCAAACCCCGAATGCATGCTCTTTAGAAGGTAGACTCCTATAGGCTATAATACCAAATGTTTAGAAGTGAGTCAAATAAGAGTGACACCACCTTGCAACCATTTCCGTTTTTGAGATGTTCTTAATTCTGAGCCTCAGGAAAAGATTCTTATGAACAGATTACAAGTGTTCAAAAACTTGCTAGAGCTCATAGCACAAAGCCAGGCTGCGTCCGCATTCTGCAGCCAAAATTCCAAGTCTGATTATAACCTAGGGATGAAATGATAATCAAATAGTGTCTTCTCCCACCCTGACCTCCATCAAATAATTGTTTCACTTTACTCTCGCTAAGGATCTTTTGAGCAGCATTTAGATTCTATTTCTATAACTGCAGGGCAAGATAAATGTCCCAGCTCTTTTGCTGTTATGTATGGAGTTTAAGACTTGAACTAGAAACATTCGTTTTCTTGCAGTTTGAAGACTAAAGCCAACTAATAGCTGATAAATAAAGACTTTGTAATACAGCAGGCTGAGGAGTGTATTCTGTAAACTATCAAAAATGAGATGTAACTGAATTTTAAGATTCACCATTGCTCATTGCCTGCTTGTGAAGGAAACCTGGTGAGCTCCATTGGAAATTATGTCAGTAACCAGACCTTTCTTCTCATTCTGTTACTGAGCTCAAATCTTAGTTAGGCTCTTATCCCTGGAAAATTTACATAGTCCCATCAAAACCACTCAGCCCATAGTACCTGGAGTAGTTCAGGCAGTCTCATATCTAATTAGGAAAAATGTGCAACAACCAAAACAAAACAAACATGCGGGCCTTGATTCCTGCCAGTTTATAAATGAGAGTCCTCTCACCACCATCTCGTATGCAAGGCTTTCAGTGTTTCACTCTGTTGAGTAGCCTTCAGAGAGCTCACAGACTCCAACTACTGTTGTTAAGCAGATTCAATATTCAATTAAATTTGGTGCTCTTTAAGATACTATAAAAGGCATAGCATGCATAAAAATAATAAAAATATGTCCTCAAGAAACTTACTCTTAAAATTGTGTGAAGGGAGGCAAAGTAATTATGAAGATAATATAATACCATATGTTAAGTGTCTCAAAAGAAGGGGAAAAGTATCATTGAGGTTCAAAGGCAGATTATGAATCCCAAGTCTTCCGAAGTGATCCTGGCCCCCTCAAGGTAACCAGGAGACTACTGACTTGGAAAATAGTAAACACATGGGTGTTTAAATTTAAAGTAAAGAGGACTTTAACATATTGATTTGAACATATTGATACCAAGCAATAGCACATCAATTTTGAGACTATTCCATCTGTTTGAACTTGGGGAAACACTTAGCCTCTTAAATTATGGGGACAGCAGAATTTAAGAGGATGTGAATTGGCATGACCCACAGTACTACACCAAGTTACCTAAGGTAATAACTGCATGACCTTGAGCTAATTACTTTTCTTTGGACCCTCATTTTCCACATCATTTAAAGGGTGACACAATAGTACCTAACTTTTAGTATTGAGAGAGATGACTGAGTAAAGGCATAGTGATTTCTTTCTTTTTTTTTTTTTTTTATTTTATTTATTTATTTATTTATTTATGGCTGAGTTGGGTCTTTGTTTCTGTGCGAGGGCTTTCTCTAGTTGCAGCGAGCGGGGGCCACTCTTCATCGCGGTGCGCGGGCCTCTCACCATCGCGGCCTCTCTTGTTGCGGAGCACAGGCTCCAGACGCGCAGGTTCAGTAGTTGTGGCTCACGGGCCCAGTTGCTCCGCGGCATGTGGGATCTTCCCAGACCAGGGCTCGAACCCGTGTGCCCTGCATTGGCAGGCGGATTCTCAACCACTGTGCCACCTGGGAAGCCCCGGCATAGTGATTTTTTAAGGCTTGTTTCAAATGCTCAACACATAAGTGTGTGCACATATACAGTCTTTAGAAAGCTTGGAGTTTGCTATCCTAAGTATTTGGTGGGCATCACTATTCTGAATTTGTCATTAGGGAAAGCTGTTAATCTCAGAGCAAAGAAATATTGGAAAATGTCTCAGCAAGAGATAAGAACAAGAATACATTTTTCACCCTAGACTGGGTTACAAATTCAAATGCCTATCATATATTTGTAAGTAATGTACAAGCGTAAGATGGGCCACAAGAAATATGTTTATTCACATTTTTGTTGAAATCTGCAGTCTATGGGTCTGTCTTTTGTTTTTCCTCTTTTGACAGAGACGTAGGTACAGATACTATTTCTAAACTATAAGAAAAGCATCAGAATGAGGACAATAAATAGCAACTGACACTCCACTGCAGTGTCATGAGGGTGAAAAACAATGATGGAAACTGTTGATTTGGACAGTTATGTCCCTTCTAAACAATAGCAGCCACTATTCAGATCTTGACAACTCTTGTCACGTGGAAATTCAGATCTGGTGTTAGTAGATTTTTCAAGAGAAATTGGAGATCTGGAATTTTTTTTTTAATAAAATCTATTAGTTTAAATGTTGAGTAGAAACAAAACAAAACAAAAAATACCCATTCACATTCATTCTGCTGAACAAACACGTCTGTGAAATTGCCCATATAACCTCTGCCCTAACGTTCTATTTGATGTAACCATAATGTGTGTGTTACTCTCTTGTCTATGTTAAAACCAAGGGCAAAGGACAGTGGGTATGCTCTGAGACTTTTCTTACGGCTTAACTCCTGCCATTGTTTGCTCTCAGCATCCCAGGTAAAAATCAGAGGATCAGTGTTTTCATATGTTTGGCATCATTTCTGAAAAATTGGACATCATCTATAATTCAGCCTGATAATTCTAAGCCCTAGCTCACTTTAAACCTACCCAAACTTTTTTTTTTTTATTTATTTAGTTGCAAGTAGGTCCAAGGCATCATTGTTATTTTAAAGCTTTCTAGAAAATTCTAATATATAGACATAGCTACCAATAACTGCCCTAGTTTGGACTTATCTTTTTACACATAAGGAAACTGAAGACATGAGGAAATAATATAGCTACAATAGCTATTATATAGTACTAATTCCACATGATCCCTGACGTATGCTAAGTGCTAATTTTAGTGTATGGCTGCTGAAGGGGTTCCTGTTAGTCTAGATCTTAGTTTCCATACATCATGGATTTGTTTTCTACTTTAGGCCTTCTAGCTTGGCGCAAATTACACAACAGACCAAAACAAAGCAACTCTTGGAGTCAAGGACTTTATCTTCTGTTGTCTCAGCACCAAAGTTTAAGCTAGTAAGTTCCGTTTGAAACTACAACCAATAGGCTTATTCTGTCAAATGAAACACTAACATGCTGTGAGTATTACCTCAAAATACATTTTCTCCTGGGTGACACCTATAGTGGTCCCATTGAATCATGTTCTTTTGTACTTAAAGTGCTTCACCTTTTGTTTAATGTGACAGGTAGTTGAAACTGTTAGTTTTCTTTTCAGCAGACTCATATGAGGGAAAGAAAAAACATGATCTGAACAAAACGAAATACATAATATCAGGATATAATCCTCAAGGAACACAGATTTGCATAGGGACTTAGACTAGGACCTCACACTGAATAACCATTGTAATTACACATATTATTATCTCTAGGATTGTTTTCTCATACATAGGGAGTGTTTTAGAATAAGTTAATAGAGAGATATATTTTATTATTTGATAATGTTTTATATGAATTTGGAGCAGAGGTCAGCAAACCTTTTTTGTAAAGGGCCAGATAGGTAAATATTTTAGGTTTTGCAGTTCATATAGTCTCTGTTGTAATGATTCAACTCTGCCATTGTGGGAAAGCAATCATAGACAAAATGTAAATAAATGGGCATGGCTGTATCCCAGTGAAACTTTTATTATAAAATCAGATTTCAGTCTGCAGGCTGGATTGGGCCAATGGACCATAATTTGCCAACCTCTGTTGTAGACGATAGTTAATAAATGATTCCTGATTTCTGAATATTGTTCTAATTATAAATAGCTATGCATCTCTAACAGCTGCAGAGACCCTCATATAATTCAAAATGAAAATAAAACTAAGCAATATACAGAATTAGTGAAGTAAAATGATTAAATCTGTTTAAAATATTTTGATGAGTTGCTAGGCTAGTGATAGAGAAGCTAAAATTCTATAAGAAGTTGCCCAAAGTTTCTTCTTTTCCTTGATAACTTATGTACTCTCTGTTTTCAAAAAGAAGGTCTAACCTATCATTTTTATTCTGATGATTGAAATTAGCCAAACAAACAAAAAAAGTCATAGACATATTATACTACAGTGGGTGCTTATTAAAATCATCTTATTTCTCTTGATCCCTACTGTAGATATTAATTTGATCAATTTCTAATAAGATTTCATTGAGACTGGGGTTTACACTTAATCAATTTCTCAATTTTATGATGAGACATTAATCCATATGTTAAATTCTACCATTTCTACCTTTACTGGATAATAAATGCCATAGCATGTACACCTGTCTACATAGTCCAGATGCAACAGCTGCTGGTAAACATTGCTTAGGACTTCGTTACTCAAACTGTGATTCATTGTCCAACAATGCTTATGCCATCTGGGATCTTGTCAGAAAATCAGAATTCCAAATCAGAATCAAATGTGTATTAAAGTTCAAAAATACTGATCAGGACACACACATAAAATATGCACTGAGCTACTCAATGGAAATCTGAGATGACTTTATGATCTTACAATGTTTATTTTAATTAGGAATTTACCCTAAGGGTGCCCTAGTAGGGACTGAAACTTTGGCTAAGACTTTGAAATGAATCTAACCTAATAGAGACTATGTTCTTTAGCCAAGTAAATCAAATATATAATTGAAATTTTTTACTTTTTAACTGATAGCTATTATATCATATTAAGGGAATCATTATGCTCATGTAGTTATTCTTATTTTGTGGTACATTTACCCAAGGGTGGTGGTTGTTATTTTTTAGGCTAACGATTAAAATGTGTGTTATACAGGTGTAAGCTTACTAATGCGAGGATTCTTGACCATAGAATGAGAGCACTAGAATGGGGGATGGTGGCTACGTTTATAGGACACTAGAGATCCCACTGTATCCACCTTAACAGTCAGTTCAACAACGCTTCCCTTCTAGAGGGTGAAGGAGAGTTAACTCTCTTTTTCGGAGCCCTGATATCACTTTAGAATATTACTCCTCAGAGTAGACTACTTTGGTCCTGACCCAGATTCCCTTTGAGTTACACCTTGACATTAGGAAACACATGTTTTTACTTTACACCAGGGTCTCCAGAGTAGGTGGTCATGCACTTCCCGGTAGGTGTGCAGGGTGATCCATAGGGAGCAGGATGACAGTATTATAATTTTATTTCTAATTATTCTATTTCAATGTGCATACTTCACTTCTCTTTCTGTACTATTAATACAGAATTATGCATTAATAACTAATCAATATTAAATAAATATTCACGTATTAGAGATGCAGATTCATTTTTTTTTAACTTAGAGGAGTAAATTCAAAATGTTTGATATTTTATTATTTCATTTATAAATCTATGTTTTAGGAGAGCATAATTTTCTTATATAATGTATGGAGAACCATAGGCATTATATTGTACAAGAAACTGGATTCATAATTTTTACAATAAAATATCAAAAAGGCCATTATTTCTATAAGCAAGTGATATTGGTTACAGCCAAGACAACATATAGATCTTAAGTTAATAAAGTATAGTCATTTTTCCACACATAGAAGACATATTTCAACTCATTTTGGTTTCTGTTATTCTCACTAGATGCTTATATTTTTTATTGTATAATAACTCAACATAGTAATCTTCAATTTATTTTTCCTATGTCTCTATCCTAGCTGTCAGTTTCAGATATAAATTGAATAGCTTTTAAAAAAGTTTCATCCTCTACCCTCCTAACTGCTATAAATGTTAAACTGCTTGCTAAACTGAAGTCAGTCATTGCCTTAAATCTGTACCTTCTGAATATTTAGCAGGATTCCATATCGTTAATGTTCGAATATAATGGAAATAAACACAAATGCTTTTAAGTGAAACAAAAAAGTGGAACTTTGTGCTTTAAAGTATGTGACACTCCTGAAACATAATTCTGATCAATTTAAACTGATTGTATCCTCATTGGTCTGTGTATAAGCATTAAAGGTAATTTTTTTCACACTTATTTATAATATTGAGATTGCTATAAAAGAATGAGGTTTATCAGTGGTTCTGTTCGATATTTCTACATCAGTCCCAGAGACATGTGCTTAACTCTACTTTCAAAACAGCAAGAGTATATTCCTCCCCATAATCCTATTCATAAAGACATCTGTAGTTTAAGAGAACATTAATTAGAGTTTTGAAATTTAAAAAATCTATTAGGAGATAGTTTGACTAGGGTTAAACTAAATATAAATGACCTTTGACTGACTAATGCTACTTAAAGTTTAGTCCAGGATCCCACTGAAATCCTAAAGACCAGGGTCATACTGGCTGTTAGCATGATTTTGAAAATTTTCATTATATTACAACAGAGTCATGATAAGCATATTAGTTTGAATTATTTTGGCTTCAATTTTCTTTATATCCCTTGTTGCATTTTAGACTCTTTGTTACCAATTTATCCATTATTATGAATTATAATCATGCAATAGAAGTTAGCACTGTGTTTAGTTACCTATATATGTATATATATTCATAAATATAGTTTTATAAAAATAAAACACTATAGATTTTAATGCATTTTTATAAGATAATTCTTAATTATTTTTAAAGTAACAACCTGGGAATTAGAAAATCTGAGTTTGAATCCACCACTAATTGAATGGTATAACTTTTGGTATGAATGTCAGTTAACTTTCTGGACTCAGTTTCATCATGTATAAAATAAAGACCAAACCAACTTTATAGATTTGTAGTAATTTCTGAATTATAAAATAAATCATTTGAAATTTATAAAACTCTAATAAAATGTGGCTTGTTACTAGTAATTTCACAAAATAGAGCAGTGTTCAGGAATTAAGTCAGTTGGGCTCAATGCCAACTTAATTTCTTGTATATGTGTGTATGTATGTACTGTATATAATTAAATTTTATATTTTTAAATTTTGAACTAAATTTTATCAATATTTTAATTTTTTCCAATGTAGGCTACAAATTCTAACAAGGTTTTTGTCAATGTCTCACTGTATCAAAGTGACACTATTTTATTACATGTCTCCTATGAGTTAACAAGATTATTGTTCAATACGTAAGCATTCAGAGACTTCAAAAAAGTCTACTAAAAGTATATTTTTCTTTCATTCTTTATAATTTCCATTAATCAGTGCTTAACATGAATAATCTCTGCCTGCAAAAAAGAAAACTAGCAAGTAAAAATTCAGAAAACCTTAAAAATAACAGTTTTATAACCATTAATAAAAGAATTGTTTCTGAAAAATGTCATTTCAAATATATTTTCTTACAGTTATATAGACAATACCTTTGCTCTCAATTGAAGATTTAACAAGGAAGTAATTCTTAGTAAAGCAGAAAAAAAAAATTTCCAAAAGAAAAAATCTCTTAACATACTAAAGATGTTCCAAATTTGCTACACCATTTGCCTCTTTTTGTAGCCTTTAAATTTTAGTAAAGCAATGAATAAGATGAGAAAATAAAAAGTAATAAAAGTGAGATTACATATTTATTTGTTTAATAATGTAATAAATAATGTGGAATTTTCTTACTAAACTAACTTGAAAACATCTGTAATTTGCCACCAGCCATTTATCATTGACCTGTACAGCAGCAGTATCTCTTCTTCAAAATGCTGTGTGATATGTATGATTCTTCAGTATTGCTAATTGTAGAAATAATAATTATGATAATAATGATGTTTACTAGTGATAAAACCAATAGAATCCCCAAACAGTAGATTTACTTGAGCAGCTGCTGGTTAAACATTAGGTTAGAGGAGTAAATCTGTTTTTTATTTTAAATAGTTTAAAAATGTCCCAGCTATACTCAATAGGTAATGATTGCTAGGAAATAACCAGGTAGATTTATTGCTACTTGAAAAGTTATGATTGTTTTTGACCAAAACAATGCCATTTTAAAATAATTATAAAATTATAAGGTAAAAAGATGTAAATTGATGGTGTTCCAGATAATAACTATAAAACTATATGAACAGTTTCTCATTTTTAATTATTGTCAAAACAACCAGTGTAATACATTCATTTAAATAACTTGCTGATTTTCACCAAAAAATAGACTTGCTTGATGGTTTATTAGCTATTTATCTGAAGTGTCTACAAATAGCCATTAAAATGGTAGATGTTATATGTGTTGTCATAGGCCTTTTACACATGCAGAGAGACAGGAAATGTAACTTAAATCAAAAACAAAGCTACACTTTGTATGAATTCCATGACAAATTGTGAACATAGATTTGTTTGTAATATAGATTATTTATAATACATTTTAAATAGTATTAGATTTAGTTCATACTTTTGCTCTTGTAGTATCGTGTGTGTGCGTGCAGGAGTGAATGTATGTGTAAACAAGTCTTGAACTTTCAGAACTTTCAGGTTCTGGTAGAAATGATGGAAAACATTCTGATTCAGGTTTTCTTAAATTTGGAAATTTCCAGCAAGTGCTACTTTTTGGCTTTGCAGAGACACTAGTAAGATATTAAATGGAATTTGTGAGAAGTCCTGGAGATTCATCAGGTGAGCACTTCTTTTACCTACACTAAACAAAGATGTTTGAAGTTGTTCATGCTGAATTTGATTCATTCATTTTCAATTTCAAATTATCTTTACATTTTCTAAAGCTTATTATCTCTGCACAGAAATCTATTTAATGATTCAGACAGCTAAATTAGAGTTAAAAATCTAAGAAAATAAGTTCTAATAAACTAAAGCTTTAAACTATATTATGGGAAGCTCTTAGAGTTTGTGTTCCCAACATGTCTAACTTAACGCAGTGGATTGGGTTGTAGTTATATGAACACAATTACTGTATCATGGCATGGTTTGTTTGGTGAGCTCAACCATCTTATCTGATTTGAATTACTCCACAGTCAGTCTAATCAATTCAGCTGTGATCAGTGGTTAATTATGGCTGGAAAAAAATCAACCATGAAGAAGTCAGAGACTGCCTAAAAATACAGACATACTGTGGGGAAAATAGATTCTAATGATAACAGAAAAATTGAATAAAACAGCTGAAAATAAGTTGAGATAAAGTAGAATGTATTTTAGCACTTGAAATCCTCTAAATATTTTTTGGGGGTAAGGAGCAGTTTCTCAAGATGATATGAACCTTTCTGTAATCCAACTGTCACCTTCGTTCTTTGTGAATTTTTTTGTAGAAATAGAGGAATAAATCATAATTTATACAGACATTTTCTCTAGAAATATCCTCTTTTTACACCACTTGTTTATTCTTCATTCAGAGAGTAATGAAAAGCTTAATCCTCTGCTAAGTTTGCTGTGGAAAATCCCATTGCATCTCAAAGCAGTAATCTTTCTAGTCAGAAGAACATTTTTAAAGGTTGAATTGGACCCCTCTGTTTTTCTTAACTAGACACCTGAGAATTAAAAACACAACTGTCAAGATATCTCCTAGCTGGCATTACAGGAAACTTAATCCATTTACTCACTAGTGTGATGTTCTGCTAGCAGGAAGCCAGAATATACTAATAAAATGTTTCAATCCTTTATTTAAATGCCTATATTCCTTCCCCCCAAAAAGAATGTCCAGTATAGTTTTAGGGTTTTTGAAATTAATGAAAAAGCTATTTTCTTAGACACTATGTAAATAAACAAACATATTGCAAGTTATTGTAGTTACAAACAAAACAAAATAAAAAACAAACACCTTGGAACATGGTAAATGTGTATAAATTATTTTTTAAAACAGAATATTTCAAGTAGATCCCACATGATTAACTGGATTTATTTAGAATCTAGGGACATACCAAACAACCAAAAAACCCATAAAAACAAACAACAGATAAGTGACCAAATTTCAAAGAACTGAAGTAAAAAAAGTTTATAGAGCATCAGACTAAGATTGGTATTATCATTACAGAACCTCCCTCCACTTTAAAAGCAGATAATATATATAAAGACTAATTAAAGGATGGTCATTCATTTTATAGAGAAGACAGCCTATTCTAATAAAGTACATGGAACTCTGAAGACTTAGCCAAACTTTCAAGATAAGTGTTTTTTTCCTTCTCATCAAAGCTAGCATCAATGACTTTAGAATGAAAATCTATTCCATGTGTGTATAGGTCTATGTATACACTTGTTTGAACACACATATTAATATACATATTCATATGCATATATATGGGTTAAAAATCTTTTGTATTAGTGCAGTGACCTGTTGTCATCAGTTTTCTCAAGTACTATTGAGAAATCTGCTTTGGTTTCTCAGAAATCAATGAAGAAATGAGAAATGCCTCTTACATAGCAGGAGCTGACATAGTGTTCTTTATTAAGCAGCACCTGACATAACTAGATAAAAAAGAACGATGAACTGATCTTGCGGTAAGAGCTGTATCAACGGAAAAATATTTACTGTTCCTATTAAAAATGAATTAACCCAAACAGACAGCCTTTTAATTGAAATCTTTATCACATTTCCTTCCTATTTAAATGCAAATGTAAAATCCTTTTATAAACTAATAGAAATCAGAAACTAAAAAGTGAACTACAACTTATATGATTCAGTAATCTAAAATAAGTTCAGGTCCAATATAACATGAAATACTGAAAGTATTAAAGTGACTTTTACAGAATTCAATATAATTTGGCTATTATTTTAAAAAATTCTAAAATAATTGCTTATTTCTAGCATTGAGTTTTAATTTTTATGCCAGTTGATATTTCAAATACATATTTTTTGTTACTAACTTTCTTGGAATAGTAGAAAATCGTATTTTTGTCTTTGATGAATTACTATTTTACATCACTAATGTACTGCATTATAACACCTTTTTTCCTACATGAAGTATTAATAAATGCTTATATTTGAACACAACATTGCTTATATAAACTTAAGCAGAACAATGTGTACATTATGTACTGTGACCACTAGATATAACTTAAGTCACAGTCTAAAGGAGAAAGAAAATTTGAAAATTCCTTCATGGCTCCTATTGCAAGGAAGGAGCCCAGGGTTTACATGGAATTGACAAATTGGGAGTTATATTCTGAAGTAGCTGTAGTACCTGGCAGTGCAAAATCTTCATGTAATTTATTTAATCTGTACGGACTTGAATTTCTTAGTTATTCTAATATTTTTTAAAAATATAATATTTTAAGGACCTACAAGAGCTGAAACTCTCATACGTATATGTTTCTTATGCACTCTCATGAAAGTGTATGTTTCTTACCTAAGGTAACTTGGCTCTGTAGGGGGCAAGCTGGAACCAGATGTCAGCTTCCTAACCTCAGGTCAGCCTGCAGAATTTGATGCAGTATACAGTTCTCAGATAGTTGATTTAGTGTTTAACTGAATACGTATGGTATATCATACATCTCTTTTGATCTTTCGTCCACTGTTTAGCCTCCAAATATCTGAAGCAAATGCTCTTACCAGTGAGGGAGAGAATAGTTACAGCGCTGGATAAGCAGGGATATGTTATTTATTAGAAAAGTATCATCTTAGTTATTCTACTGTCTTTACTCCTGACACTCACTTAACAGTACCTAATGGGAAGTATACTTTGAGACATTAAGAATATATCTTTTTTTTTTCAAAATTATGCTCCCTTTACTGAGAAAGTTGGCACTGATAGACCTAAATCATTACTGATTGTAAGATCTTGAATCTTACAATTAAAAAAGATATGTGCTTTTTACACATTAGTTGGAAAAAACAGCGTACAAATGTGTATATGTTTTGGTTGCCCAATATTTAAAAACTTCCTGAATACATTTTATGTCTTTTTTATCAGTCTTGGTGGAAGGCTTTATCAGACTTCTTTGCAGCCAAAGTATAGGTGTGTAACCCATGCTTGGCCCATCAGTCACTCTCATTTTGAATTGAGGCTAATGACACAAGAACCAGGGCCTGGGCTGCATTGTGATACCAAGCACATCTTAAAACAGCAGGGTTAGTGAGGACAGCTAGTATCAGCACCAGCTATGCTGGAGGAAGACCTGGAGACGCTAGTGTCCAATGGCCATGACAGCAGTGTCCTCTCTGGGCAAGATCTGGGGTGTGATTGGACAGCAGTTCCAAACACATAACTTTCTTAGGTGCCTGCCCATTTTCCTGAGTCTGAGATTCTGGGTTTCCAGCAATTTAATGATATCACCATTATTTCTTTAAATAAACTTGCTTTCTGACAGGGAAATTTAAAGCAAATTCCCCACATTAAAATGTCAATTATAGATATTTCAGTATGTAACTATACCAGATAAGAGCTATTTTTAAAACTAAAACCACAATAACAACATAAAACCAGCAAATTAAACATTTCTTTAATATATATTTAATAACTAGGTCACGTTTAGTCTTCCCACTATCTTTATTTTTTTTTTAAAGTTGGCTGGTGAGAATAAACATCCATATTTTGTTGATACTGTCTTCTAAGTTTCTTTTGATAGCTAACAATGCTCCTGCTATCCCCACCCTTATAGCATTGATTTATTGAAGGAATTGGTCATGTGTCTAGTGAAATTTTGCTGGTTTTATCTCATTGACGTTATCATGTTTTATTGCGCCCCTGTCTCCAAGCTTCCCAGGTTTCTCTGAGAAATTCAAATAATTCTTTATGTACTCTATTCCATTCCATTCCAAGGACACTGTAGAGTTTCCGCTTTTCTTCTTTATAATAACATATGTTGGCTTGGGTCTATTTTCATCTATTTTGCTGGCACTCTGTTGGATCTTTTAATTTGGAACCTGAAAGTTTTTCTTGAATATTTTATTAATAATTTCCTCTTTTTTCTCACTTCCATTTTTTCAGAATTTCATGAATTTGTATGTTGGAATTTAATTTCTTAAAACTTCTGTCTTATTTTCCATATCTTTGCCTTTCTGATGTATTTTCAGAAAAGTAGCCTCAGCTCTTTAACTTTTCATGAGTTTTTCTTTCAGGCTAACATTTTTTTTAAATTTCCAGAATCTTTATGCTTTCTTTTTTATAGCTTCCTGATCTTTTTCCATATATATATATGTGCATATATATATATATATATATATATATATATATATATATATAATACCTTCTCTTTTCTTTCTGAGAATGTTAATGATTTTATTTTCCTAATTCTTAGTTTCTGATTTCTCCAATTTGATTTAATATATCTCTATCCTGGTATTTATCTATCATGTTAGAAGGTTTCTATATACACTTGTTTATCTCTGATTTTCTTCTAAATCTTTGAAAGAGCTAATTATAAGCTCTTTGCTGTCATGACACTCATCTTTGGACTTTACCGTAAGGTGATCTGGTTGGGCAATCTAATATTATTAATATAGGCATATTTATGTCTTTCCTGTTAAGCTTTTCAGATTCTCCAGAGAAGGCTTTACCTGACTACCCTAAGGGTAATCTTTGAAGGAAGAAGGCTTGTATCTCTGTCTCTGCGTATAAATATTCACTTATTTGACTTAATTATTAAGTATAGAATTCCTTGCCCTCAACTCTCCCTGTTATTCTTCCCCGTTCAAGAAAAGGCCCTTTGCTTTACAAACTCTTAAGAATAAGTCACTAGTATTCTATGGAGATTAGGAAGAGTCATTGTTGTAGGTTTGATGTTGGGGAAGGAGGGTCTAAGATCAGATTTGTGTGTAGGATGTTTTTAAAGGCCGCTCCACAGGTTCAATACCTGTAAACAGAAAGGGAAGAAATTATATTCGTATAGGGGGAAACGTCAAGCTGCGATGTAGTCCCCAAAACACTTGGCTGACCCTACAGAGAACTCTGGAATGAGAACAGCTCTTCAAAGTTGTCCCTACTTGGGCTTAAATACTTAGGCCTTTATCTGGTCTGAACCTCTCTCTGGTGTTGGTTAGTCTTTAGATGTTGGCCACCCTGAGTAGGGATGAGACTTTGGATTAGATGGCCTTCTGTAAACTGAGGTAATCCTCAAGGGGACTTACACCGAAGTCTGTCTGAGGCAGCTGTCGCAGCAGTGGGGTCATAGGTCATTCATAAGGGAGCATCTGGGCTGTGCCTTAGAGTGTCCAGCAGCACAGGCATTCACAGAGCTGGATGGGTGGACAGAGAGGGATTCTTACTACTTCTTCAACATTCTTTCATAAAATTCTCTTGTTTTCTCTCTGCCTTTTTCCCCATTTTAGGAAGCATCCAGTGTGGCCAATCTCTGCATCTTTTTGCGGTTCTGTTGTGTAAATTGTATTACTCAACTTTCCCCACTGCCAGCATAGGATTCAGCTCTCTTTGGTATGCTGTCAATCACGTGCATCTTTCATCATTCCAGATTCCAAAAACTTAGTTGCTATTTTATCTTTCAATGTTTTCTTTATCCTTGTAGGTTTATGACTCTTTGAAAATCCTTTTTTCTCCTTTTAGTCCAAAGCAAAAATTAATGGGTATGTTCAACCCATCATCTTTATCCATATATCCCTGGCCTCACTGTTAATATGTGAAATTTTATGCTTCCCTCTACCTCACCTTTTGCTTGTTTTTTCTAAAAGTTTACTATGCATTTCTGTTGCTTTATACAATTCTCTTTCCCTGTACATAGAATTAAAAGGGAATCATTTTTTCAAATGTTATCTCAAAGTTTTATCTGATTTTTCTAAGTATTTATCGAATAGTCTCTATATCTTCAATAAGTATTTTTCTACATGTAAAAAAAAAAAAAAAAGAAGATGCTTTTACCCTCTCCACACAGCACATTTGGTTTTAAGGTGTTTTAGGGCAGTCATTATAGCTGAGATAGAGGGATACTCTTTTTTCCTAATTGGGGCCCTTCTATTAATATATTATTATTTTCCTATGATGATGGCATCTGAACAGAAACCAGTCTAGGTAGGTAGATAGGACTTCTCCTTCATGAAAAATTCTGTGTATAGTGTAAAACTTTTAGTTTCACAAGTACATTTAAAGAAGGAAGTAGTGTGGACTTCCTCCAACCCCTGTCCCTGTGTAAAATCATAATATATATAAGAGGTCTCAGTGTAAAATAAATGACATTGGCATTTTTGCTCAGAATTTTGCCTTCATGATACTTGAGGCTTGAGATAAATATCTTTCAATTGCCCTTAGTCTTAAAATTTAGTTCAAAATACATCTGAAGCCATTAATAAATAGGGATCTATAATATATATTCATGTAGTAAGTAGATACATGCCCTACACTAAGTTTTGCCCTTTAAATCATTTCTCTATTGGGCTTGCCATTTCCTTCCTACATCTTGGTTTTGAAAAAAAAAATAATATAGAAGAACAAACATTTGGAAAAAGAATAGAGATTAGTAATTCAGTTATCATAACACTAATGTTGTTGCTGAGTACTATGAAAAGGAACATTCATCACTTGTCCCAAAATAACAATGTCAGGATCTATCTAAGTAATCCAAGACCATAGAAACAACCTAGTGTGGTTCTTGGGTTCACAAGCTCAGGTTAATCTTGCGAATGTATGCTCGTAGCACAAGTGCTTATGTAAAAGGAGTGAACTGTACCCAGGGATGGGAAGGAGGCTTGCTCATTATAATACTAAACACACAGGGTGAATCATACATCACATAGGGTGATATAAGCTGACATATAAAAGGATATACTGATACGTAAGTAAGCTAAAGCTGACAATTTTTTTCCTTCCTGGAAATCTGGTAAATGCTGAGTAAGGCTTTTATTTGATCTTCCTTTAATGCAAGCATCAGCTGTTCAGTATAGAGGAAGCTGATAGAAGGGAAAAAAATCAAACTCCATCCCCCCAATACTTGTCTTTAAAAGGTTCCTTTCTAGTAAATGGCAGTCTATTAAGGTTCTTCCTAGACTTAATCAAAGTGCTATACAGAAAGACTGGCCTCTGTGTGAACAGCTCTCTACTCTCTCGGTGAGAGCCCAGGTCTCTAATTTTGTAGCTGGCCTAGTCCTGCGAAGCCCACACTCTGCACGGTGTGTGGCTTCTCACTCCCTGTGGTTCTTAGTGGCAACAGGAAGTTGAGGGAGAGGCTGCAGTGCCAGGCCTGCAGGCAGGGATGCTGTCAAAATTGCCTTACTCTCTTCTCTGCAAATAAGGGGCTAAATCCATTTGACACACACTGGGGTAAACAGGCAGTGACATATTTGTAGACAAATTGTCATACAGGAGATTATTCACAAAACAAATTGTTTTTGATTTGAACTCATAGATTGGGGGAAAAAAAGTCTGCCAGCACTAACAGCTGCTCCCTTTTCAAGGGAAACAAGCATTTAATGAAAAAGTTAATTTAAAAATAATGTTCTACTGTTGCTAAAATTCCTTAGGGGAAATGTTTAACACTGCTCAAAACTAAAAGAAAAGATACTTGTTTCAAGTTCATGTAGAAATATCTTAGTTTCCCTAGGGAATGTAGTAGGTCTCTAGTTAAGTTTTTTGAATCATTTGAACTTTCTTAGTGTTGACAGAATATTTTTTAAAGTAATAATAAAACATTAAAATTAATACCCAAATATTGTTCCTATGGCTCTTTTCTCATTCACCAAGCATTTAATAGTTTCCTTAGAATAAGATTTGAGCTTAAAAAAAATTGTGTCATCTTCGTGAGAATTTTATTTTGTTAATTGAGATACAAACTTGAATCCCTTGAGAGTGTTTTAAAATGACCTGGAAGGCACAAATAAAACTTCTCACAAGGAGGATTTACATGGATTCCACTACCATCTTTAAAGATGACCAGGTCAGCTTTTACCAAGACAATAACCCATTCTTCTTGCTTCAGGTGGCAACATCACCTTTTACAGCCTCCACCCGTCTTTAGTAAATCAATTTTTATCGATATCATTGATTACAGACAACCTTCAGTGCCCTGTTACCTAATTCCAGATCCTGCTTCCTAACTCTACTACTCTTATGCAGCTTCTTAATTCTCAATTGCCTCCCTGGATTTTCTCGAGGGAAATTATATTTCCTACGTTTTATTTCTTTTGGTTTGGCTGAAGTGGTCACCTGGCTTATCTGAGGAATCAGTTTGAACTTGTTACCTATTCATGAGTCAGAGTTAGAGTAAATTGCAAGCATTATGCGTGTAGACTGATTGTTTTACATTATAAACATTTTTTAATGGAAAACAAACATTTTTAATTAGCCTGACCTGGCAGCATTATTCTAATCAATGGGCTGTCACCCAGCCTAACCTGATCTACCAACTTGTTGAACTAATGTTGCCTCAGGGTGCTACTCTCCTTTTCTTTCTCATTATATTAATTTATTAAAAAATATCTCTGAGCTGTGAACATTCTTTAGGTCTGATCAGATAAACCAAATATGGCAAATATAGTTTGTATTTTATGACTTAGGTCTCATCTTTTAGCATTGCTATTTAAAACTCATCTCTCCTTAATTTCTCTCATCCCATTTCCCTCTATAATGGCATTATGACTGAATACTTTATTTATCATTGCTTTGTATAATTTATATAGTATTTGTTGTCTTGAATTATTTAATACTTTAAAACATTGAGGGTATATATCTCATATAATGTTTTCCCCCTAAAGAAAGAATCTTACATGCTATTTAAAAGCATTCCAAATGTTACTTTCCTTCTGCATTTCTTTTTATTATCTTCAATATTTGATCTCAAGTGCATTGCCTAATGTTTTATTCCCTGACAAATAATTAAGAACATAATGTTTGTCAAAATATGTCAGAACCAGAGGGAGGCTTGTAAAAATTTTGAAGTTCTTGTTCTTTATTGTAGACAGTGATTGCATTATTTCAAAAAGAAGGCAAAAGTGGTCTCACTGTACTTCTGGTCTCTCCTATTTAAACTCGTATTTATTTCTCCACTACCAGACAGTAATCCTTTCCCTCAAATATTCCAGTATTTTAAAGTCATTTTTATCTTCTTCTCTATTAGAAATTTCTTTCAAGAGAAGAACTGGTACGGTCATTTACTACATGTATAATAACTTAGAGATTAATTGATGAAAAAGCAGCCCAGTGATAGGAATCTCTTTCCTTTCACTGTACTCTGTCCAGAGCAATGTTCCAATGTGCCCTAGAAGCTGCTTCCACCAGGGTATTTCGTTTCCCACCCTATCTCTGCCCACTGGGTGGTCCTAACTGCCATTTCTGTGATTAATAGAAGGGGAGTAAAAAGGAATCACAGAGCTTCTCAGCAAATAGCCCATCTTTAGCTTCTGGTTCTCCAAATGGGATTCAGTGCCAGCATAATAACTGACCCTGTGTTTGAAGAGGACGTGGAAATGAATAAAACAAGATTCTTGAAATGTGCATTGTTTAAGGAGAGAATCAGATATGGAAGCACAAAAGATAATGAGGTCAACATGATAATGAAGTTTTATACAAAGTGCTTCAGTTGCAAAAATGTAGAATTAAACAATCATTTGGAGGTGATAGTGTGGGGAAGCCTTCACCAAAGAGATGACATTTAAAGATAGTAGTATTGGATATGAAGACCTCCATGTGTTGCTTGAGCAAAGATTTGGGTATAAGAAAGAGCATAGTCTGTTCAAGAATAGGGTGGAAAAATGCTTATAGGAAGCATTAATATGTCTCAGAGAGTGAGCTAAAGCTAAACTAAGCTTTCTGCACAAGCCACACGTGAAAGTTCTAGAATTAAATTTTGCAGAGTTTTAATTTTATCATAATGTAGACTACAGAGAGGTGATCTTGTGTTATCCAACTGGAATCAGGAAGAATTTGGAGAGGCCATTTAGGATAATGTTTAAACACTTGGGCTTTGAAATCAAACAGAGCTGGATTAGAGAAATGGCTCTATCATTCACCAATTGTTTAGGGTAATGGATTTAAACTCTAAGCTTCAATAACTTATCTGCAAATAAGGATAATAATATTACATACCTCATAGCGTCCTGTAGTAGTCAGTGAGATAACATGTTAGAATATGATAATATTCTGTTTGAACATGGGAAGTGTTCAATAAATAACTATTATTCTTTATCTCCATAGATAAAATGCAGAACAAGGTCATTTCATTGTATAGCTCGATTCGTTTTGTAGTAGGCTAATTTTTTACTTAAGTTAGTTTTGTCTGCTGGTGTCAAAGGAACAGCAGGTTAGCCAGGGGTGCAGGTCAGAACAGAAGGTGCATACACCTGCCCAGCCACTAAATGAATCTGTCTTTGTGGGACAAGTGTTGGCAAGCAGACTCAGTAGTAAGAAGTCAAGAAATAAGGTGAAATCTGTATATCTCAAGCTCAGTTCTCTCCCTCTCTCTCTCTCTCTCCCTCTCCCTCCCTCCCTCTTCCTCTCCCTCCTCCACTCCCCATCTCATGTGCCCTTTCACACTTCACTTGCTTTCACTCCAAACCTGTTATATCAGATTAAATAGCTTCTAAATTAAACACATTTTCTAACCCCTACCACACTTCTACTGTAACACCCAAACAACTCTGCTCAAATTAGAGAATTTAAATCAACAATATATATTGACCACTAAATCCTGTGGATTAAACTTTCAAGTTCTTACTCCCCTCCTCCTCCAACTCCACTCCAGTTGTTGAGCCACGAGTGCTCTTGTTTAAGTAATTTCAACGTGCTACTAACTCTACTACTAGTTTGTTTCTAGTGCTTTAATCTTTTTGTTTCTAGTGTTTTAAATCTTATTCTTATCACACTCTGGCATTTTTGTTTCCTGAACAGTTTCTACCACTAGTACACTCATGGAGGGCAAGGCATTTTTTATTTATATATTTGCAGTGTATTTCCTAAGCCAAATTGAAGAGAAGGGGATTGACTTGCCTCAAATGTATATAGTGAGGTGACAATACTGATAGTATAGCTATAGACATGTCAGGGAGTTCTAGAAAAGGTAATGGGTAGGTACTCCAGTGGGACCAGGGACAGAGAGGCTGACATGGAAATGAGGTTAGAAGAAAGTTATGTGATGAACCAAGGAGACTAGGCAATTAACACAGTGCTCTCCCAACGTATACTGAAGACCTGGGCTGCCTAGATTCAAATCCCAGCTCTTCTGAGTGTTTAGTTCTGTGGTCTTGGAAAATTATTTAATTACTCTGTGCTTCAGTTTCTTAAACTGTCCCAGCAATAGAGGATTATAATAATAGTTATAGAAGATGATATATAAAAATGGCTTAGAGCAGTATTACATAAATATTAGTCTTATTATTGGGAAAGGTTGGTAGCAAGGCATCATGTAGAGATCTAGTATTAACAGTCTTAGAAGAATTGGAGTAATGTTATCAAAACTGTGGCTTAGCAAAAGGAACAAAGAAAAGACTCAATCATGAGAACTAAGTCTAAGGTCAGTGGTTTTGGAGAAGCACAAGAAAAAAAGCCCAGGTGCTAACACTGGATCTAATTTGGGACAGGACCAAAACTACAAACAGGGACCTGTAAAGGGAAAATTGTCAAATGGTCCTTGAAATGAGGAGTAGAACAGTGAAGTGACAGGACACTAGAAAGGCCCTTAAAGATGATTTGGAAATATAGTCAGACTTTAAAAACATATTTGGGGAAAAATGATTATCTGAGCTTCAAACAAACAACTGATAAGTGAATGTTTAAAAAGAATTTCATTTAAAAATTGTCTATTTTTATCTCATTTAGAATGATAAAATTATCTACTTTCTGTTTTTAACATTCAGAAACAAAATGAATTCCAGCAGACTTGACATATACAGACGATAATTTAAATTGCTAAAGAGTGCTAAAAATTTAAATTATACATTCATGATAGTCAGTGTTCCACAGCACTCCACACCACTCACAGCATCTACGTGAGGTCAAACTGGCCATAGAAGCCTTCAGTTTTCTGTTCCTTTATGACACCAGTCTGGATCTTCTTTTGCCCTTTCACCTTCTTTCTCAGTTAGAGGCTATCACACCATACCAGAATATTTTCTATTTCTTTCTAATTATGACCATCAAAATAAAGTATTACACTATAAAGTTATGTGCAAGGAGTCAGCTGAGTGTTAAAACTGTGCATTTGCCCAAAACCCTGTCAGAGAGTTCTCAAAGGCAGTGTGACCTCCCTCCAAAGGGCAGGAAGGATGAAGGGAGCATCTATTCATGCTTTATGCTGTTGCCTCCCAAATTCCCAGTGGCTTGAAGGAGCAGAGTAAAGAGGGAAAATGAGAAAATGAGAGCAGCCACACCTAGTTAGAGTGGCTAGACCCTTTTTCTTACTGCTCAGAGCAGTACAGAGGTCACAGTAATCCAAAAGAGAGCTTCATGGAAGGGGTGTCAGTTCCCTGAGTCAGAGCTAAGAAAACAGTTCTGGTTTACTACAGGAGGGAGTAATAGGGGGACAAGTAGTAGGAAAGCTACTATCCGATTAGCCCTTCGCATTTGTCTCAGATCTGACCTTATTTAATCTTGCCAGCAAAGTGGAATTTATAATTCATCTATAACTCAAAACTCAAAATAACTGATCAATAAAATATATTGAATAATGCAAAAAAGCCTGTTTATATTGTTTTTCAAAATTAAAACTTATCTAAAACATTTTTGTTACATTTTTGTTTTATACTGTAGGAGGTTTTTATTCTATAAGTGAATAATCGTTTAAAGTGTCAAGTCTAAAATTAGCCTAACTTCTCCCTGAGTATTGAGAAGAGGTGAGTCAATGGAGTAGTTTATGAGTTAATAATAGAGCCTACACTTCAGAATTAATGAAAGAAAAGAAACTACTCACTGGTCCATATAAAGCAGAATTGTTCTAATATCAGCAATAAAGCAGTGACATAAATATAAAAAGGACCAAAATAAGCCTTTTAATGCACACTGCTCATTCTCTGTTGTATAATTTTTTTCATTGCTTCTGTATCTTTATAATTGGACTAATCTTTTTTTACATTAATAAGGATGCATTGTTTGCATTTAAATTCTAAGTCTGGCATCTTGACACTTTCAGAGGACACTTAGGATGAAAGCCACATAAGTAGCTAAACTAATTAATGTATATCAATTTTTCTTGATATCCTTCATTTCCCACCCCATCTCCTTGATGGTTGGTTATAGCATTTAAATGTTGATGTTTCTCCATGGTTCATATCCAAAGGCATTAATGAACTCAATTTGCTTTTCACATTCTCATTTTTAAGGATTTATGGTAGGATGAAGTGGTAACACATGGTAACTTCCACCAGCCTGTAGTACCAGCTGGTGGTGCTTGGTTGTTAAATAATCACCCAGCTTTGCTTTTGTCATCTGGAGAAGTGGAGGATTGATAATACATTTAAAATGAGAATTTAAAAAATAATAATGATAAGCATAATGTCCTTGATAATATCTATAGAGGAGTGAGGTTAATCATCACTGAAAATTTCTCATATTCTCTGCAGATTGGTTAAACTGATTAACAACCAAGAACAAATTTGCACAACAGTTTAGCAGGTGGACTAAGAAAACATACTAGTGGGAGGAGATGAGGTCATTAGAATACAAGTTAAGAGTGACTATGGGCAGTGTACTAGAACACACCCACCTGAATTATATGCCATGGGTATTTTTACAACCTCTGCTGTATTACTAACTAAAATAATACAAGTTTATTTTTTGTTGTTATTGAATATTGGCTTACTTTTCTTGTTCGTATTTTTCCAGAAGTTATATTAATTCAAATAATAGTTACTTGAATAAAACTTTACAAAGCATTTCCAAAAGTACCCACACAAACTAATATGAACAATATCATCAATATTCAGTTTTACAAATACGGCAGCCAACGCATAGGAAAGTATTTCAGTAGCAATTACAAAGTCAATTAAAAAGCAGAGTCAGGATAGAATACAGTCTTCTGAAACAAACCCCTCATTCTGATGACACTCTGCTAAAAGGAATGGAGTTAGAGACACAGATCAGTCATTTATTAATTACAAAATATCTATGATTTTTGTAATTTCTCCCGAATGCCATGGTCCTTATTTATGCTTCTTATATATCTTTTGTATAAATGATTTCATTAATTAACATGTGTTTGTCAGTTCATAATTAACAGACTACTTTTTGTTTTTTCCCTAGTCATAACAGTATACATTGGGTATGGCCACCTGATGGGTAGAACTGCATTCTACACCACTCACTACAAGCCAGTGGTTCAGTTGGAACCAAGATAAAAACTTCACAATTTATTTAAAACAGGCAATGTAATTTCCATTAAAAATCAGTCCTGTAAAGGTATTTCTACCCCAATTCTTAGCTGTTACCCTATAAACAAACAAATTAAACAATAAAAGAATTCAACAACAAAAAATCATTTTCAGTGAAAGGAGGAATAGTCAAAAACCCAAAAGTGTAAAGAATAATTGTAAAATGCAATAATATTAATCAAATCAAGGGAAAATTTGAAAAGTAGAAACATGTCATAGTAGGAACATGATCCTGAAAGTTACTGAGCAAAATAGGAAAAAGAAAGAAGCACTGGAAGCAAATATATTACTATGTAAGATTTATCTAAACACAAAAATATTTGACATATCAATATTTGTAAATGAGATTCAGTTGTTTTGAAAAAGTAAATGCTCTCATATTTGATCAAAAATAAAAGCTCCATCCCCTGCCATATGCTATATAATTACTTGAAAATTAAAGAAGAAAAACTATTTGGTAAATGTAAATGAAAAGAAATCAATAGTGATATTGGTATTAAGAGGTCAAATTTAATACAAAAAGTATAAACTGAAACAAAGAACTTTACAATGATAAACCGCAAAAATCTACAATGGGAACATATTAAGAAATTTTCTGTATGGATCAGAATTCAGAAAGCAAAAATTTCCATGAATACAAAAAGGAATAAACAAAATAATTGTAGGAAACAAACTCAGTCTATTACTGCTTACGTAGGCATAAACAAGTGAAAATATTGAGAATATTAATAACACTTAGAATACTGTAATAGAGAAGGAGACATAAAATTCTCTTTATTTCACTTTGGATCTTTTCACACACACATACACGCATAAACACACATGCACACACCTTCAAATATATTTTATGCCCTGAATATAAACAATGTGCTTTCATTTCTCATGCCCATGAAACATGAAGATAGGCTCTGATAAGGTCTGTTTATACTTCAAGAAACCGTATAAAAAATAGAAATAGCACATACTGTATTTTCTGGTCATAATGCAATGAAATCACAAGTGAGTATACATAAACCCTAATGTAAACTATGGTCTTTGGATGATAATGATTTGTCAGTGTAGGGTTCATCAATTATAACAAATCATACCAGCCTGGTGGGGAATATTGATAAGAAAGAAGACTGTGCATGTGCCGGGGGGAGAGGGGAGGGGCTATTTGGAAAACCTCTGTACCTTCCTCTCAATTTCACTGTGCGCCTAAAACTGCTCTAAAAAATAAAGGGTGTTAAAAATTAGTAATATCAACCACCTTGAATTTACAAAAAATCCAAACAAAAACATCCAAAGTTCTCTTTTTAAAAATTCCTGTTGGCAGAGTGAAAACCAATACCTAATTTGCATACTGTATAATAGAAACACAATGTATAGAAGTATACATTGTATAATAGAAAGAAGTATAATAAAAACACAACGTATCAGTTCCTAGGCATCCAGTTAAAGAAGTTCTCAGATGAAGATCTATGCCCTAAACACTTTCATTTTCTAAATAAGAAATATTTAAAATAACAGACTTAAGCATTCAACGAAAAATGATAGAAAAATATGGCTGAGATAAATATAAGGAAAGGTGGAAAAAGTATTAATAAAGATGGAAGAGGAAATAAATGAATAATTTTAAAAATTAATAAATGCAAAATAATAAAATAGTAAATCTATAACAAGCTTAATCAAGAAAAAAGGTGAGTGTAAAAGCACATAATTAAAAATAGAAATGCCTAAATAATCAGGATAAAGGGACACATCAGAAATAATTATAAGATGATAATTTGTTAAATAGTGTTCAAATAAATTTGGAAACCCTGGATGAAGTAAATAATATTTTGCAAAAATATACACTGTCCTTAATGTACAGTATAGCATCAAAAATTACTGGTTCTTCAAAAGTAAACCAGTATAACCATGAAAGAACTGAATGTGGGGGGAGATATTTGCAATGCACACTAATATTAAGATTTTATAAAGAATTCACAAATCTACGTGGAAAAGGCTGAAAATCTAATAGAAATATAGGCAAAAGATTTGAATATTACCTTTGTAAAGAGCATATTCTTCTGGACAGTGAACATATTGTTTAACATCATTAGTCATCAGGGAAACGCCTAGTTAAACCACAATAAATTACAAATATGTACCAGATGACTATTGGTGAGGAGGCAGTGTTGATGAGGAGGTAGGGCAACAAGAACTCTCATACACTCCTACAAGAAGTATAAATGGGTACAACCACTTGCAAACACTCAATATCTATTAAAGTTGAAAATAAGCAAATCCTGTGAACCAGTAATTCCTCCCCTATGTATACACACAACAGAAATATGTGCTCCCAAAGATATATACAAGAATATTTATAGCCACTTAATTCAAGACAAGCAAAAATTGGAAACAACTTAAATGCCCATAAACAGTAAAATATATAAATATATTGTGGCCAGTTCATAAAATAAGTAAGTAAGAGTGGTGAACTCATGCTTCTACACATGGTGATAAAAAGAAAAAATAATTCCTGCTACTAGCAAAATCTAGGATCAATCCTAAAAAGTATGGATTAAAAAAAAGCCAGGCGCTATAATTTCAATTACACAAAGTTCAAGAACATACCAAAACCCTTTATGGTAGTAGAAATCAGAATAGTGGTTACCTTTGGGGGCGTAAATGAATGGCAGAAGGCAAAGAGAGACTTCTGAAGTGTTGGTAACGTTCCATATGTTCATCTGTGTTATGGTCATATTAATGTGTTTAACTTATAAAAATACTTTGAGCTGTTTCTGAGATTTTCTTTATTTCAATGTTTTTTCCAGAAAAAAAAATTTAAAGAACACTTTTAAAACTTTAAGAAAAAATGAATAACCCAATAGAAGGATAGTTACAATTTATGAGTAGGTAATTTGCAAAAGCAGGCAAGCAAATGGTTCTTTCTGGAGAAATAATATATAATTAAAA
This sequence comes from Balaenoptera physalus, assembly GCF_965194825.1. NCBI lineage: Eukaryota > Metazoa > Chordata > Mammalia > Artiodactyla > Balaenopteridae > Balaenoptera > Balaenoptera physalus. The sequence goes on from NC_138888.1 coordinate 64,344,216, forward strand.
TTATAATAATATAGCATTTTCCAGTTTCTGAAGATAAAAAATAATATGTCAAGGTTTTATGAGGCTGTGGTGGAATGACATTCTAATATGTGCCTATTGACTATGTAAAAGAGCACAATATTTCTAAGGAAAAATTTGGCAATTTATTTAAACCAAACAAAGAAAAATGTAAAATGTCTATATTCATGAGCTAATTATTTAATCCTTAGCTTTTTATGCAAAGATCAAATAATTCAAAGAAAGATGTTAGCAGAAGAACTATGTAAGAGAAAAATCAAATGATAAACTATAAAAATAAGTTACGATATAAAATATCTGTGCTTTTCAAACATTAAAACATGTTGAAAATAATATTTAATAACACTGGAAATAATGAAAAATATTATTAATTGACAAAATAAGTTTATAAGATGGCATGTATGATATGAACCTTATTTCTGGGGGAAAAGTTATATGCATATCAGCATACCCCATATCAAGAAAGACATATCAAAATTATAATTATCTTTCATTAATTTTCTATATTATGTATTAATTAGTAGTGTACTAAGCAGAAAATAATTTTATCTAAAATACATATTTGTGCAACTCGATCTAAATGTAAAAACACACAAAGTCCTGAAAACTTGGGTCCCCGGCACCCTGTGACTTTGTTCAGGGGATGGAGAGGATGTATTTGAGCATTCACTGATCTTACTTTTTATGGTATTGTTGTACTGTATTTCTAGTGCTTAACTGGAATGCTTGGCACATGGAATATTGGCTAAGTTTCGATCCCCATTCACCCTGTATACTGGGTGTTCTTCTGCTGGACACACCAGCACAGCCGTTTTCAGTAGTCTTATTATTTCCTTATGTCCATGCAGGTCTACTGCATGATTTTCTGTTGAGATTCTGAACAGACGCCACTATCATTAACCCAGAACTGCTATCAATCATAATTTATTACAACCTTGAACTCACTTCCAAATATAGATTAAACATTTTTCAGCTTTCTGTGAATGATATCTCAGAGTAAAACCTATGAGACAACCTTGGGTGCATTCCTTTATTAGTGACAGTTTCTTATCTCAGTCAAAAGAGCATTCAGATTATTTAGGAAGTCAGTTCTATTTTAATAAACAATGTTTATTGGCCTCTCTAGACCTTGAAATCATGTATGATGACTATGTCATAGACTCTAACTTCTATAAATATTCCTTGTCATATTAAAAAGTAAGGAATGGAAATTAACATCTATCAATCACCAAGCTCATGTCAAGCACAATGCTGGACACTTCTTATGTAAAAATATTTTATTCTTATAATGACTCTTGAGAGGCGGGAAAGATCATTTTTTACTGAAGACAGAAAAGTAAAGCTCAGAAAAACTAGGGGACTTCAAAATGATTAAAAAAAAAATAGTATGTGGCAGAACTGGTATACATTTGTGCCTAAGTCCAAAGATCATGATCTTCTAATGGACTATACTGGATAAACCTACATGTGCTGAGAACCTAAAACTTCCATCGGGAGGCAGCACAGCATAATAATCAGGACCTTCTGCTCAGGATTCAGACCACCTTAGTCTGAATGCTGGTTTCAACACAATGGCTATATGACTTAGGTAAGGAAAGTTATTTAACATCTCTTAGCACTACTGTCTGGGTATAAAAGTAGTTTATACTCTGTCAGGTTATTATAAGGATTAAATTAATTTATCTAATTATCAAAATTAATGAAAATAATTTAGTAGTGCATGATACATGGTAAACATTTAATCATTGTTAGCTGTAACTCTGATTTTCTTTCTTCATTATTATTACTATTAGCCAATTCATTTTTTATGATAAGCAATACCCTGATTTATTTAAAAAAGAAGATGGAATCAATCACTTTATGACTTGCTCTAAACACAGGAAATTCAATAAACATACTTACTGAAATAATTTTCTGTCATTAAGTACAAATGTTATAAACTACTGCTGAAAGTTTTTCCTCAAGTTCCTTGCTGTACTTATTTATGCTTTTGAGAGGGATGAAGTAGTAGAGTTCTATTAATTTAATTTTTTAGAAATAAAAAAATATTTAGAACAAATTTACACATCAAATAAAACATCTGTTGATTAGTGACTTAGTGAAGATTTCCAACATCCTTCAACACTGAAATTTTCACCATGGCTTTTTTAAGAATTTAATATTTCAATCTAACAGGACTCAAATTTTTTTATAATTCCCCTCAAAAAGTTCATTTAATATTTCACAATTTCTTACCGTGTATTAAATGAAGGAAATTGGCTAAACACATGATGTCTCTTTGTGAAACATTTGTTGATAATTTAAAAGTTAATTATTTCAAAATTATTTCTTCCCAAATGCACATGGCTGCTATAAAAGAAGACTGACATAACTTCTCATATATAAGATTTCTTTTCCTTTCTTCTTTGTTATGGGGTTTACAATTTTTGAGGTACTTTCTAAAAAACCATTTGAGACTTTCTATCCAAATGAACACATCTGAGTGGAAAAACAGCAATAAAAACAATAGAATATTATAGCGAGTTCAAAGTTGAGAGACTGGCTCACTTTTTGTCCTTATCTTTGCCTAACAGGAACTTAGTAAAAAATCATTTAGTGTTTCTGTGCCATTTACAAAAGGTAAATAAAGATTTCTAACATTGCATTTCCTCAAAATTTAAATGAAGATTTATGGCATTATGCCCATTGTAGGGTTCAAAGTCCTTTGAGACACATAGAAACAAATATAAGAATTATTCATTTGTTCATCTAATAGATATGTATGCAGAACCTACCATGAACCAGGACATTTCTCAGCTCTGGGACAGCAAAGAGCATATTCTCCATTCTTGCAGCATTGTGTACTGAGTGAAGAGGGTGAATATTCAATAAATTACAAATCAACAAAGTAATTTCAGACTGTGGTTAGTTTTATTAAGAAACTAATATTGAATGATACTGAAGAAGGGTAATAACTTTGGATTGCTTCATGGTCAGGGTTACTTGGATTGAAATCTGAGATCTAAGAAACAAGTCTGCTACTTGAAGATCCAGGTTAGAACAGGGGTCCCCAACTCCCAGGCCATGGACCTGTAGCGGTCCATGGCCTGTTAGGAACCGGGCCGCACAGCAGGAGGTGAGTGACGGGCGAGTGAGTGAAGCTTCATCAGTATTTACAGCTGCTCCCCATCCCATCGCTCCCATTACCTCCTGAGCTCCACCTCATGTCAGAATTATGGAGAGTTGTATAATTATTTCATTATATATTACAATGTAATAATAATAGAAATAAAGTGCACAATAAATGTAATGCGATTGAATCATCCCCAAACCACCCCCTCCCCACCCCGGTCCATGGAAAAATTGTCTTCCACGAAACTGGTTCCTGGTGCCAAAAAGGTTGGGGACCTCTGGGTTAGAGTATTCAAGACATTAAGGAAGAGCCTCTGCGGTAGAAAAGGAAGAAAAGATGTGTGTAGTGTCTGAGGGACAGAAAAAAGATGATATGGTCAAAACATAGATACCTGGACAAAATAGCTGGAGATCAGGTCTTGCGAAGATCTGTAGAGTTTTCATTTTAGAATTTTCAGCAGTGTACACTAGGTATCATTTTCCTTTTTAAAAAAAAAAATCACTTTAGCTTCACTTTGAGAATGGATTATATTGAAGAAGAAGGGAATTAGGGAATTCTGTTTTTGTGGTTGTGCAGGTAAGAAAGGATAGTGATTTAACCCGTGGAGGTTACAAAGGTGATGGAGATAAGTGGGCAAGAATGAGCTATAGTTTGGATGTAACCCATGGTGAATTGAGTATCAAAGTGTGAGTGATATAGAGGATGCCTACCTTTTGGTTCTGAGTAACTGGGTAGTTGATGTTGTCAGCCACTGAGGTAGGGAGGAAGAGTTTGGTGGAACTAGTGTTCTCACTATGTCAACAGTGTTTTATATCATCACTTTCCTCATTTCATATTAATTTTCAGCCTATATAGAATAATGTTTTGAGCAGACTGATTTATGTTCTTAGTTCCCAATACTAAGAATTATCTGGGTAGAGGAAGTTCTCTAAGGAAACTTCTGATAGGAAACTGTTGGAAGGTTCTCTTTAAGACATGACAATCAGTGAAAACAATTTAGAGAAATTTCAAGTTTTACAGACACCTGTATTGGTGGACTACAAGAATATGCATTAATAACTGAACTCTATGGAGAATAATAATAATAAAATCAATAACAATACATTGAATAAGTAAAAAAATTAATCTCTTTTACCCCTTATTATTTGCATAACTTCACTTAAGCCATGGTCCTTGCTCTGGTTACTTATTGCTGTATTACTAATTATCTTAAAATTTAGCAACTTAAAATGACAGCAGTCATTAATTTTGCTCGCAAATCTGCAGTTTTTGCAGATCTAGTCACGAATGGCTTTTCTGCTTGGTGTAGCATCACTAGGATGGGTGGAGTGAAGCTGGAGGATTCACTTCCAAGGTGGCTCACTCAGATGGCTGGCAAATTGGTATTGGCTGTCAGCTGGGATCTCAGTGAGGGTGTAATCTGGGTGCCTCAGATGAGCCTCTCCATGGGTCTGCATGTGCTTCCTCACAAACTGGCAAGTGATTTCAATCAGCAGGTGTTCAGGAGGCCCAGATGGAAGCAGCGAGGCTTCCAACTTAGCCTTAGAAATCTCAAAACATTCCTGCAATATTCTATTGGCCAAACAATTCACTGAGGCCAGCTCAGATTCAGGGTAAGGGAATTAAACACCACCTTTCAGAAGTAGTAGAAAAGAATGTGTAGTCATCTTTACCACAGACCATCTTAATAAATCCACAGTGGTACTAATAAGTAAATAAATGAATACATTTAAAAAATATATTATGCTGTTCTGACTTCCTTATGTTAATTGCTATTAAAGGCATTTCCAATGAACTTTTTCTGGGTGCTAATGAGTATGCTTATGGCCCAATGAAGATTTGAAAAAAGGGAATCCATACCTGTGGATTAACCATAAACTCAATTGCAGGTGATTATGACAAACCAAGTTTTCAAGTAGAATTTCCATTATGGTCATTCAATGCTAGAAACAAATTGAAATGCCAAATAATGTTCAGTTGAGTTGTGTCCTCAGATAACACTTTTCTAATTGCAGTTCTTGCTTTAGAGAACAGCAATTAGAAAATTACATATGCCAAGAAAAGAGGCTCAGAAAAGTCCTTGAGATTCTGGCTCACCACGGTTAATGAAGTCATACAATCTGTCTTTACTTAGTAGGGTTTTTAAGCAGAGAGAAGCTGAAAAGTAAGGCCCATTTAAAATGAAATTACAGAAAGGCAGAAAAGACTTTGATAAATATATTTGAAAGAGTAGTATTTTTTCACCTGTTCATGTGGCGAACATCTGTGGATTTTTTGGCAATTCGTGTTTCCACTCTAAAAGAATCTCCTAGTTCAAAGTCTCATCCTCCCTTGTATCTATTTCTTTGAAGTGTTCCCTTGGATCCCTTAAACTATGGGTAGCCAAATGATTTTGGCATGTGGGATATAGATTCAATACAAACTGAGTCTCAGGATTCAATGTTTTGTCTTCTAGTCTGTCACTACCTGCTTATACTTTTAGCCAGGTTGTTTGACCACTTAGCCTTGCAGTTAAGCAGAAATCCTACTTTCACAGGCAAAACAATAGTATAACATTGAGACGCTTTACTCATATATTTTCACATGAAAAGAAATAGAAAAAAAGATGGTGAGATTGTTAACTGATGGTGATAATAGATAATAGACAATAGAGAAGGTATGCATGCTGGTAGAGGAAGGTCCTCAGATATGCTTAAATGAAAGTGATTACACTACATAAATTTGGATATTGTCAGTAGTGAAATGTGGCTTGCTCTTTAAAATTTAATTCTATGTTTCCCCCTCAAATTAATAAAGTTATTCCTCGGAATTTATGCTAAATGAATATTTAAAATTTTTCTCTTTTTTGGAAAGGCTACAATGTATTTAGAAATATAGAAATTTAAAATAAGAAAAGGATGATCAAAACTCAGATAATGAAGTAATCCTTGTAAACATGCAACCAAGTATTGAACTGATCTTACTTCTATGAATAAAAGCCATCGTATTGTTTCCTCATTTATTGTCCAGAACATTTTAACCCAGGAATAGAAAGTGTAATTGTTAAGGTAATTTTATTATTTGTGTTCGATATATTAATGTATTTTGATCTATAGCACCAGGATGTTGATAGATGACCATCTTTTTATTTTTTGAGAGAAAAGATAAAAGCTTTATATGTTTCACCTTTAAGACAGGAAAATATGTCTGTTTAGCATAATTTAGTATTTATTATATTGTGTTCTCATAGGCAATTCATTTTTAAATATAGAAATATTTACCTACCTTGCTTCACCTTAGCAAGGATTTAGAAGAGATAATTTGCACTGTATCATGACCATTTATTCTTTTTATTATTCTTTTAAACTGTCCAAAGAAACATATTTATTTATAAGCTGAAACTATAAGGTGATTAAATTGATTATATATATATTTTAGTTATGTTCCCCTTGAAAATTATAATGATAATTATCATAAGTATAACAATGATTATTAACATGTATTGATCAATTAGTATGTTCAAGGTGATGTTCTAAGAATCTTTTATTAACTCATTTAAAACATACAAAATCCACAAAATATACATGCTACCATACCAAGATTAATTTGGGGAAGTAAAGTACAGAAAGCTTACAATACTGCCCCAAGATGATACAGCTTGTAAATATTGGAGTCAGGATTTGAACCATGGATTCTTAACCCAATTTCTAAAATTTAAATCTACTTGAGGAGCTTAGTTCCTGGTTAAAATCTTCTGTGTCATTTTTTAGGCTTGCTAATAGGTGATTACAAAGACTTTACCTGCCAGGTCTCATGGGGTAAAGCTCTCCCCCCACCCCATCTTTCCAACACACACACACACACACACACACACACACACACACACACCACACACACACACACACACACACACACACACACACCACACACCCTAGCCTTGGTGTATAGCCAGAACACTGCAAGGGAGTTGCAATCAAAGACTCAGGCTCCCCTGGCCACTCATGCTCCTGAGGATATCTCATTCCTAGCCTAGACATCTCATTTCTATCTCTTTCTGTCTAGGCTTTGGGCAGTTGTCCTCTTCAGGCACTTCTACCGAAGCCTCGTTATAGAAGAAAGGAAAGGAAGGGGAAACCTTCAAGACACTTTTTCCCGTCTGACTCAGTATCCAGTACTTTTCCACTCCTAGCCCTCTTCCTCATCCTCACGCCAGGCTCAGGGTCTGTCAAACTGCTGGAGCCTTTTGTTCAGCATTCCATCAGAAGTGAGGTGATCCTCACGTCTGTGCTGATCTACCTAACCCTCATCTGGTGCACGCTTCCATGGGGGAAAATGGAGCCGGGGAGTCAGCACTTTCTCCAGTTGACACTATTGCTTATGCCATGGCAATGTAAGTGATTAAAGGCTTAACTCTTTCATTTTGGGCTTGTTTTTTTAGAAATTCACGTTCTTTTATTTATTTATTTATTTATTTATGACTGTGTTGAGTCTTCGTTTCTGTGCGAGGGCTTTCTCTAGTTGCGGCAAGTGGGGACCACTCTTCATCGCGGTGCGTGGGCCTCTCACCATCGCGGCCTCTCTTGTTGCGGAGCACAGGCTCCAGACGCGCAGGCTCAGTAATTGTGGCTCACGGGCCCAGTTGCTCCGTGGCATGTGGGATCTTCCCAGACCAGGGCTCGAACCCGTGTCCCCTGCATTGGCAGGCAGATTCTCAACCACTGCGCCACCAGGGAAGCCCCTGGGCTTGTTTTTTTAATGAGCTCCTCTGATACCTGGCAGCTCATCTGAGCTCCTGACACTACTTGCTATACTCACTATTGTGATATAATTAGATCTGTATTCAGAAAGTTCATTTTAACTCTGATATGGTGAAATGATTGGAACAGAATGAAACCAGGAGTCTTTGTAGAAATCTAAGTGAAACCTGGTGCTGTTGTACATTAAGTTAGTGCAGTGTGATGGAGAAAGGTAGACATATTAGAGACATATTTATTAGGTAGAATCAACAGGGCTTGGTGATTGATTGAAGATAGCAGAATGAGGATTAGGGAGAGATTAGGGATACATTATGCCAAAATTCATGTTGAAGTCCTAATCCCTAATACCTCAGAATGTGAGTGTATTTGGAGATACGGTCTTTAATTAGTTAATGAAGTTAAAACAAGGCCTTTAGTTTGGGCCCTGATCCAGTATGACTGGCATCATTAATAATAAGAAGAAATTTGAACACAGGTACAGAGGCAAGATCATATGAAGACTCAGGAAGAAGATAGTCATTTACAAACCCAGAAAAGAGACCTCAGACAAAACCACCCCTGCCAACACCTTGATCTTTGATTTATGTCTTCCAGAATTGTGAGAAAACGAATCTTCTGGTAAGCCACCCAATATTTAGTACTTTATTTTGGCAACCCTAACAAATAATACAGGGTGATGTCCAATTTTTTGACTTAGGAAACTTGTTGTTTGGTAGTTGTGCTCCCTGATATATGAAGTTTGGGAGGAAGAGTGATCTGGGGAATGGGAAGCAGACTGATAGGTTCAGTTGAGTTGGAGGTCTCATTGTGCCTTCAAATTGAGAAGCCATGCATATAACTCAGTCAATGGATCTGGGACTCAGAGAGATGTCTGTACTAGAAGTAGCAATCTATGAGTCATGAAGCGATATGTAAAATATCATTGAAACCTTATGCAAAAGGTGAAATCAGTCACATTATCTGTATACTTGGATGTAGTTGTGTAGACTTGTCCTGTGTTTCTATTTCTGTACAGTGCTATTAAGAACCTCCTACAAAGGAGTACAGATAAAGCTAATGTCAGTGCTAAAAGAAAGTGCTTCATTAATGCAGAAAATAGAAGAGAGAATAAAGATAAAATGCTTAGAACAGAAGGCCAGGGTCAGTGGAGGAGATCTACAAGGGCCTTAATGAGTTAGTCCTTATTTAAGCCTACAAAGGAATGCAGGGAGCCTTAAAGACCAAAGGAAACATTTAGGGAAGAGACCATTGAGAATCCATTCGATGACAGTTTACAGAACTTTTACAATTCCATTTTTGACATATCATTTGTGATTATCATGGCAGGAGAATAATACGGATAGAACAGTAGGAGAATATACTAGAGAAGCTGGTATGTCATCAAAATGCGCCTTCAGGGGCAAAAACGTGGGTAGTGCTCTGTGGCAGCAGCAATATGCAGGCTGGCCAAGGGGTTGTAGAAGCCAGGAAAAACAGGATTTACACTTACAAAAGAAGCCATCCTAAGGCACATGGCTTGCAGTGACAGGGACTGAAAGAAAGAAAAGGAATTTTTAACCTTCCCTCCTCTTGATTCAACATATGAAAAGACACATATGAAAAGACAAATTCAGATACTCGGAAGAATGCTTGATTCATCCTTCTTACAATTTCACAGTAGGTAAAATGACCTTTTGATTTTAATCTAGGTGCTTGCTTTTCCTCTTTGGTTTGAGAAAACCAAGAGTTTTCCTTTAATAACTCTGTGCTCAAATTCATGAATTCTTTTCCAACATACTTGACCCAAATTCAATGTTGTCTAAAGTTTTGAATTCTTTTTGCTAATTATGATGATGGCAGATTTTTAGGTGCAAATATACTTTTGCAGTGGACACAGCTAAAGATTCAACTTCAAGAATCAAAACATGAAAATCATCAAAATTTCTCTAAGTTCTTTCCTAAAGTCTGTGGAAAACATCTTGCATTTCTGTTTACTTTTTTGAACATATAAAATGACTATTGTGAACCATGATGTAGAAAAACACACTCAGCAATGGTAAAGCCTATTCAAAACTAGCCTCTCCAAAAGTCTACAACTTTTCAAGTTGTTGGAGTGCTACTAAAAAATATCAAACTGCAAAGATGCACTTCTAGAAATTATAAGTAATTTGTGCATCAAACAATATGTACAATAGTACTATACAGTAAATTGGACCAGCTGCCTATGCCTACCATTACAGCTGGTTGCAAAGTATATAATTTATGTTTTCGCAGTAGAAAGTGGGAAGGCTTTTTAAAACTGTGTTCATGCATTTATAAAGAGCCTTTTCCTGTTTTATTTTTTTAACCATTGTAAGCTCAAAAGAGGTGGTATTTTGGCATTATGTTTAAGGTTAATCCCTATTTATTATAGTTAAAAGATCTATCAAAGCACTTTGCCTATGACCTCTTATTCCATCCATATGAGTAGATGATTTAGACACATATTTACCTTCATGATATTCTTAAAATATTAGTTTTATTTTTAAAAAGGCATTGGCAATAACTAATAAAGGTATACTTGATAACAAATGATTGGCTTTTAAAATTTAGTAAATGGCATATATTGATCTAAAAAGTTAAAAAAGAATGTTTCTATCGGTAAACTGAACAAGCTTCTGAATGGCACTGTTGCAATTTCTTTTGCTATTTCTTAGCTCTTTACATTTGTTATTTGATAACAAACACACAATATAAGGTATATTTATATATTAATCATTGGTTTCCAGTGTATGTAATGGAATGGCACAGAATCTGAGGAAAAGGTTAGATGTAGAGCAACTGTTTAGAAAAAGAGACTTAATTTTGAGATTTAGAATATCAGTCCCATTTCCAAACTTTTCTTTAAAAAGTTTGAAAATAATTCAATATTTGACTTGGGTTGTAGGATTCACTTTTTTAATTAAATAGTGTCATGGGAAAACACAAAATGTAGATTAATATCTAGTGAAAATGTTAATGGCTTATGAAGTTTTACTGATGATTTTAGATTTTTTTAATGGTAAATTTACATGATCAAGTTACATAAATTTTAAGCTTTGGGGTATAAATATTCATATTATCCAACTTTATTCAAATAATTATTATGCACTTAGAATATGAACAGATTAATCTTAAATAAATTGCATCCTTCAATTCATAAAGATTCAAGTGATGTGACTTGGGAGTAAATTATATTAATGAAAAAATATTGTGACCTGACTGACTTTAGTGTACCTCCTAATATTAATATTTATCTCCTGAAAGTAAAATGCAAATGTGTAACTGAACATCTAATAAAATTCTGTGAGGAGTATTTCCAAGTTGTTTTTTTTGTTTTTTTGTTTTGGTTATTTTACTCACGGATCTGTCTTTATTATGGTTCTGTTTTGATTAATGAGTGGTGACAAGAAATATACTCTCAGCATTTTGCCCATATTTCCAGGGTAAAAGGAACTGACACCTAATGGAAGACCGTCTCCTCTGCACCCCAGCCCAAGTTGGGGGCTCTTGAGTGTACATGATGGAGGAGAGATTTCAGGCCTCCTGAAGAATGGAGGAAAATAATTTTCTTGTCTTTGGGCAAGACAAAAGGAAAGGGATTGCCTCTTCAGAAAAGCTACCTCTTCAAGAGCTTTCCTTAGTTCTTAACATGCCACCAGTTGACTGTAGTCTGGGAGGAGCAACTTGGGTTGCCAAGAACCTAATTTAGCAGATTAAAAAAGGGGAAAAGACAAAAGCTAAGTTTCTTTGAAGTGAGCCCTTAGAAAATATTATTAACCCATTTTTGAACAATTGTTTTTACATACACATATATAATTATGAGACTTCCATATTTATATAATTTTATTCAACTAGGTTCTATGCATTATGGAATAGAATATTCCACATTGAAAAGAAAATAAACCTAATCATTAAATAGGATATCAGAAATATAACTGTGGCTGCCTGAAATAAAGCTCATGGTCTCATTAAAACTTCTAGAATTGTGGTGATTTTAGTTACAAAAATAAAATGTTGAATTTTTTTCCATGTTTTATCCCTTTAACTTCCTATTCTTTCAGTCTGCCCTTGTGTGTCTAAAGATAGGGTACCCTCAAAGAGGTTATCTTTGTTGAGTCTGTTATCTATAACGTGGGGTTAATATTAACTCTCCATCTTGATGATTGAGAATATAGGAGATGATAGCTCTAATGAGCCTAGCACAGACCTGTTTATTATATTGTGCATGCTACTTTTAAAATCCCTCTGATGGTTTTTTCACACTCTGTTGCTCTGTGTAAGTAAATGAAAGATGATTGACTTTTTAAAGAAAAAAGTGTAATATGATTCCTTTCACTAGAAAAGTAGGTAGGTAAAGGATGTTTTTTGTTGTCAGCTTGAATAAAGATAACCTACGTTGTGGGTTATAACCTAAAGATTATGAAATTGGAATCAAGCAGATTTGGTTCAAATCCTATCTCTGCTATCCTAGGTATTAGTGACCTGGGTTATAATTTATTTAACTTCCCTGAGAGTCACTATCCTCTCTATAAAAGTTGGAGTTAAATCTTCTCTTTAGGATTGCTGTGAGGATTATAAATATCACAGGGCCTATCAGAGTAAACACATTCATCATATATGTAGTTGGCTTTGTGTGTGTGTGTTGGGGGGTGTTAATTATCCTCATTTAAATTATTTTTTTTTACTTTTGCCTTACTTCAGGAAAAGCTTTAACTTCCTTGCCATACTGGTTTCTGTTGTCCTGAAATAAATAGACTGCCTGATATTTCCCCAGCAAAAATGGGTTCTTTTGGGATCAGCAGAGCATTGCAATTTGAGGTCTGCAACCAAGGTGAGCCATATGTGCAAGTGTCTGAACAGCATGAGAAGGAAAAACAAAACAAAGCAGTTTTATAGAAGGGAAGAGGAAGTTGGGAGGGCTGTAGAAAACATAGAGTCCATGGTTTTTCAATGGCTGAATCCTTGCTAGGAAAGAGGAGGAGTTTTTCTTTTTCCTTTTGGGTTTTGCTGTTGTCTCAGGGCATGAGAGGTCCCCATTCTGGTCTCCCACCTATATTTAATTGAGGTTCTTGTTTATTAATTTTTTACATTTCAAATCCCTTTTAATCAAGATATTTATGATCAAGAGTCAGGCTTTCTCGTTTCAACAGATTTTTGTCCCTCAATGCCAGAAAGGACCTTTCCTGGGTGTAGAATCTCACATTGAAAGGAAAGTGCACAGATAGAAAACCTGTTGAAGTCACATTTGAGTAACAAAGAGAGGTAGGGGGTAGAACTCTCAGGTACTTTTTATGTAGAGTCCATATGTTACCAAGATTGTAATCATTGGAGATCATCTGAAGTGTTACATCATCATCAAATGTTTGGTGACAGACTTCCAACAGGCCTGGTTCAGGTATCTTGGAAACATCTGTTTCATCAGATGTGGTGTGCTTCAATTCTGGGAAATCTGTACTTTCAGGTCACCAGAAGATGTGCAGGTCCAGTAAGGGTTCAGTGCTTACTTGAGGTGTGTCATGTTTGAGGGCCTCTAAAATTGTGCCAATTGAGTCTTATTAATGTCATTACTATGTTTGACTAAACCAAAAGACTAAGGGTGACAAGCACAGTGAAAGTGATATAAAACTGGCCAAACAACACAGACTTGTCAAAGTATCTGGATGGTAAAAATGTATTCCTCAATCACTGTGAAGTTTGAGAGGACTTCCCCAGGTAGGGATAATCTTTTCCAAAAAGACTTTAACCACAGAAGAGGCAGTAGCTTGTCCACAAGGGAAGTCTTCAGTCTAGTATGAAACATCCAAATCATGAATAAACATATTTATATCCATAAGATGGAGGAAGTTGTATGAAATCAATTTGCCAGACCTTGAATGGTCCATTAAGCAGTTTAAAATGTCTGGGAGCAATACAAATAGGCTTCTCTGGGTTGTATTTTGGACAAGTGAGACAAGTCAGATAGGCACATTTTATGGCCTTGTAAATATTTCCCCATCAATATTGATTCATGAAAGCTATCATTTTGTCTGTAGGCCAATGGTTTAACACATGTACAGTGATGAGGGGTGGGAATTTTAGAGTCTCCAGTAGGACTGGGTTGTTAGTTGATCCAAGCCAAAACTTTCTCTTTTTATCAAACCTACAATTGTTGAACTTACAATCTCTTTCTTCCTTTTCTGGGGCTTATTGGTGGGTTTCTCTAGCCAACTTTTCTAAGGTATTATTTGGGGAAAGATTCCTTGGACCATGACAGAGGTTTGGCTGCTCTTGGTCCCTTTCAGGGCAGCACTCCTTGTGAAAATACCAGCAAGGTGATTTCCCTTAACTGCAGAGTATCAAGTTTAGAATGCCCCAGAATCTTAATTATAGCTAAAGTGACAGGTAAAAGTAATGCGTCTAATAATTCCTGAACATAGAAGCCATTTTAATTTTATTTCAGATGGAAGTAAGGAAGCCACACTGCTTCTACAACATTCCAAAATCACAAGTTACTCCAAGAGCATATCTACTATCAATATAAATATTGGCAATTTTGTCCTTGGGTAAAATACAAACCAGTGTAAGAGCATATAATTCAGCCTGTTGAGCTGAAATAGCCATAGGTATAGATGCTGCCTCAACAACATCAAAAAGAGTAGCAATAGCATACCCAGCACAATATTTGCCATTGTCATCTTTTATATAAGAACCATCAGTGAACCATGAGAAGTCAGTGTTACCCGAAGGAGTATCCTGCAGATCATCACAGGGAGTCAGGAGGTAATCTATCAGCATTAAGCAGTTGTGAGGGGCTTTGTCAGTGATAGAGGGGAGAAAAGTAGGGTTAAGGTTATTATAGTGTAAGAGTTATGTGAGGAGCAGTTAACAAAAGGACTTCACTAGAGGTGAAGCAGCTGGCTGGGTAATGTTGAGTGTGATGAGAATTCAGGAGAGCTTTTATTGTATGAGGTACAAAAATGGTTAAAGGGGATCCCACAAAGATTTTCTCAGTGGTTTAACCAAAGGACAGTGACAGTAATGGCTCTAAAGCAAGGGGGGTATCTCCATCCCACAGGGTCCATTTGCTGATTACAATATTTCAAGGGCATTTCCTTCCTGTTCAGTACAAAAAGAAAAAGAGAAATCTGATTATTGGGTTGCTCAAGGAGGGTAGATTTATTAAACTCTACCTTAAAAGCCTTAAAGTTTATGTCATCTGGCTCTTCCGATACTATGGGTCAGGCTTGTTATTCTTTAGTAAAACGTACAGAGGCTGATCTATAAGAGAGAAATATGGAATTCAATTTTAGCAATAACCAACTAGATGGAGAAAACCTCACAGTTGATGCTTACTTCAGGGTTTTGGGAAACTTAGGACATCATGAGGTCTGTGTGGATCTAGTTCTAACGATTGTCCTGATATCAGATGCCCTAAATATCAAACCTGGGTTTGGGCAAACTGCAAATTTTCTTTGATGACCTTATGTCCCTTTAAGGCTAAAAGTTTAAGCAATGGATGCGGTCTTCCTGTGAGGAGCCTGAGAAGGAGAACAAAGAAGCAAATAACCTACATATTGCAACAAAGTAGAACCTCTAGGGAACTTTATATCACCCATATCAGCCTTCAGGATTTGTGAGAAATAAGAAGGACTTTCAGTAAAACTTTTAGGCGTTACTATCCAGGTGAATTGTTTTTCTTCCCAAGTGAAGCCCAAAAGGTATTGGGTAGCTTCGTCAACTGGAATACTAAGGAATGCACTGCATAAATCAGTCATAATAAATACACTACCAAATGTAAAATAGATAGCTAGTGGGAAGCAGCCGCATAGCACAGGGAGATCAGCTCGGTGCTTTGTGACCGCCTGGGGGGGTGGGATTGGGAGGGTGGGAGGGAGGGAGATGCGGGGGGTGGGGGGGGAGGAGATATGGGAACGTGTATATATGTGTAGCTGATTCACTTTGTTATAAAGCAGAAACTAACACACCATTGTGAAGCAATTATACTTCAATAAAGATGTTTAAAAAAAAAAAAAAAAAGAATTGACATCTGGTGGGAATAGATGTTAGTAGTGAATGAAAGTTAGCAACAACAGGGTGTTGAGGGATAACAATGTTGTTTGTTGACCCTGAACTAACCTCCACCCTTGGCTCTTAGGTTTTCATACTGGTAAAATGGAATTGTTATGTGTGCTAGCAGTATAAGGCATAATGAAGCCTAGAAGTTTGTAATCTTCTATTATGGGCTTTATACACTGAAGGGCTTCTTTACTTATAGAGTGTTGACTGATTCTTGGGGGAGGTTTTGAGGCCTCTATTTGAATCCTGATGGGAGGTGTGCTGTGAATTTTGCCAATATCAGTTGGATATTTTGCCTATAAAGAGGGTGCTAGCAATTCAAAAGGGACAAGTGATCAGTGTTTCCAAGAGTCAGTTCTAGTATCATCAGAGACAGAACAGATAAGAAGGTCAAAAGGTCATTTAGTTCAGTTTGATGATTGCTGTTAAATTCCAGAGTTATTCTCTCCTGTTGGGGAAAAAAAATCTGGCATCATGCTTCTCTAAGAAGTATTAGCCTAATAAATGAGTAGGGGCAGAGGAACTGAGAAGGAAATGATGTGTTTCTCTCAAAGGGCCTAAGTAAAACAGAATGGGTTCGGACACAGGGACCTGTTGAGGTTCATTAGAGATCCCCACTATTTGAACTGCTTTAGTACTCTGAAGTAGGGGCTTCTTTATAGTATTGGTGTTGAGCACCAAAAATGTGGCTCCAGTGTCAATTAGGACTGGAAGAGATTCATCCCCAATCTGGAAAAATGTTTGTCCAAACCAATCTAGAGGTAGGATTGGGAAAAGTCTCTGTAGTTCTTCAGAGTCCCGTCATTGAAAATTGGGAGGACATTAGAAAGGCTGGTTAGAGGACTGAAGGTGCCTAAAGCACTTAAATTTATAACAATCTCTTTTCCAGTATCCTGGCTCTTTGTAATAATAGCAGAAGCTAGGAGTGTTTTCGTTTTGTTTAGCAGCCTTCATTTGCTGGTGTTGAGGATTAAGAATTTTGGCAGTCTTCCTGTGAAGTGACTCATCTAGAGTGTGAGAGAGCTGGTTTGTTGGATTAAGTAAATCTGGAGTAGACATAGTTTCCCATTCCATCCTGGCCCTTTTTGCTAGAATGGATAGGTCCAAGTTCAACCCATTAGTAAACATAGAATTAAAAGCTACCCAGGTGGAATCAACATCTGAAGGAAGACCAGAATTTTCTTTAAAAGTAATCTAAAGTCAGTTGTAATAGTCATGATTGGATTCCTCAGATTCTTGTGTGCAAGTCTAAATTTTGTTCCAATCAACAGCCCTAGGAATTGTCTAGTGAAGTCACCTAGCAAATGCCCAAGTCTGATCATATAATAAGTTAGTGGACTGGTCTCCCAGTTGTAATCCTAGAGACCTTTCAAGATTTTCCCAATTAATGGTTTTCACCCAGTGCTGGGCTTGACTTTTCACTGGCAAGCATATGAACTAGCTGATGAAATTCAGAGAAGCCAGGTTGATAAGTTTAAATTTCTCAGCGAATACGTAGGGATCTTCAGTTACTCTGGGAAAATCTTGGACCAGTGGTTCACAATTCAGCTTTAGTACAGGGAATATTAAAAAAAAATAGCGGTTTAGCTTCTGGATCCTCAAAATGTTTAATTTTAAAGGAATGGGTTTTAATAAGTTCATAGGAAAAGGAAGTGGGGAGAGTTTCAGAGAAAAAGAAAAGTTTGGAGAGAGAATCAGTATGGGGGAATCAAGGGTCTGGAGGAGGCATAGGTGGTATAGAAGGGTCAGAAGTAGAGGGTACCAGAGGCAGAGTCTGATGAGGAGCCAAGGGAAAGAGACAAGATGGAGCTGGAGGGGGAGCATGAGTCAAAGAAGCAAAGAAAGGAGAGCCTAAGGCTTCAAGAGCATTTTTATCTTTTAAGTGTTTGTTTGCCTCAGTTAATCTTAAAGTCTTACTTTGCAGAGAGGCTATTTTAGACTTGTGATACCATTGGGAAGCCTCAAAATAACAATTGAAAAAAGCATTCCACTCAGTTCTGGAAATTTTTGAGCAATTGTAGTCCAATTCAGTTTTAAGGAAATTAACTATGGGATTTCAAAAGTTCCCCATAATGGTCATTGATATTCTAAATTGCCTTTGGTCAGGTTGGTCCATTTTATTAAAAATGTGTGTGAGGAAAGATCTCGGTTTTTAGATATTAAATTGGCTAGAGTCCCTATAGTGGTTGCACCCTCAAAATATTTAGTTACCTGGGATCTCGTTTCTCAGAAGTTTCTCTCTAGAGTAAAAGAATAATTTTTAACAGGTCAAACATTTTACAGCTTAAACAGCTCAATTCAAACAGCTTTCAAGCTAGTACCAGCCAATTCTAACGTTAACAGTTTGGTCTTGGAGGAGCCAAACCAAAGGCTTTTTTTCAGCCAGTGTCCAGAGAATAGCCTATTCCTTTGGAATAGGCTGATGGCTTAACCGTCACTGTTTCAGTAAAGCAGCTCCTGTTCCCTAAGGAATGTGCTGAGGGTTTCTCAGCCAGTTTTAGCTGAAATAGTCTTATCTCAAAATCAGACCCAAGTGCCAAATGAGAACTCATATGCAGAACAAGGCCTTAACCAGAAAAATTAAACTTTAAAATAAATCCCAAATAAAGTCAGGAGAGCTTCAACTGCAAAGAGGGTGTGGGCTTGGATCCTGGAAAAAGACATATCTTCAAATTCTAGGGTCAGTAAGGAAAGCAGTGACAGTTGTGGGTTTCATACCCATTTGCTTACCTGCCCTCGAGCCTTCAGGGGTCTTCTGTGGTCCCCCATATGGGTCACCAAAATTTTGACCTGAAATAAGTAGACTGCCTTTTATTTCTCGAGTAAGATGGGTTTATTTGGAATCAGCAGAGAATTGCAGTTCACGGTTTGTATCCATGGTGAGTCATGTGCAAGTTCCTGCACATCAAGGAAAGGAGAACACTTTTATAGAGGAAAAAGAGGAAGTTGGGAGGGATATAGTAAACAGAGTCCATGGCTTTTCATTGGCTGAGTCTGTAACAGGAAAGAAGAGGAGTCTTTCTTCTTACTTTGGGCAGTTCTATCTTCTCAGTCATGAGAGCTCCCCCTTTTTGTCTCCCAACCCTATTTAATTGAGGTTTCACTTTATTAATTTTTTATATTTCTGCAAACCATCTCCTTGAAATTTGTCAATTTGTTCTAATTGCTACAACATACTCTCTTTTTCCTCTTGTTTAGATATAGACTTTTTAAGTATTTCTATCCTGAACTCTTCCCCACCCAACCTGGTTCCACATGTTCTTCCTTGTTGATCACATAGCCAGTTGGTGGGGCACAGTCAGGTAAAGGAATCTAAACTAAGGGTAAAATAAGGAAAGCAGAGCTCTCTGTGTGCCCCTATACAGGCAAAGTTGTCTCCTCTTATCACTCCTTTTCAATATCATGCTGGAAATTCTAGCTAATGTAATTAGACATAAATAAATAATTAGATCGATTGATCGATCAATCAATCAATCAATAAATAAATGGTATACAGAATGGGAAGAAAGAACTGAAGTTGTCTTTGTTCACAGATGACGTGACTGTTAATGTAGAAAATATAAAAGAATCAACCAAAAAATCTAATATGTGATCATAGCAAGGTTTTAAGATACGGAGTTAATATACAAAAGTTAATAGCTTTCTTATATACAAGCAATGAACAAATGGAATTTGAAATTAAAAATGCAATACCATTTATAAAAGCAACCAAAAAAAATGAAATACTTAGGTATAAAACTAACAAAATATGTACAAACAAGATCTTCATGAGGAAAACGACAAAACTCTGCTGAATGATATGAAAGAAGAACTGAATAAATGAGGAGATATTCCATGTTCATGGTTAAAAAGACTCAATGTTGTCAAGATGTCAGTTATTTCCAAATTAACCCGTGGATTCAATGCAATTCCAAAATCCCAGAAACTTATTTTGTGGATAAAGGCAAATTGATTCTAAAGTTTATATAGAGAGGAATAAGACCCAGCATAGCAAGCACAATATTGAAGGAGAAGAACAAAGTTGGAGGGTTGACACTACCTGACTTAAAGACTTACCATAAAGCTGTAGTAATAAAGACAATGTTATATTAGCAAAAGAATTAAATAGATCAACTAGATCAGAATAGAGAGCCCAGAAATAGTACCCCATAAATGTAAGCAGTTGATCTTTGACAAAGGAGCAAAGGCAACTCAATGAAGCAAAGATCGTCTTCTCAAAAAATGGTGTTGGAGCAACAGGATATTCACACGCAAAAGAATGAATCTAGACATAGACCTTATACCTGTCAGAAAAACTAACTAAAAATGAATCACACACCTAAAGGTAAAACAGAAAACTGTAAAGTTAGAAGATATCAAAGAACAAAGTCTAGTGTTGGGTGTGGTAATGACTTTTTAGATACAACACTGAATGTACAGTACATGTGAGAAATAATTGATAAGCTGGATCTCATGAAAATTTAAAACTTCTCTGTGAATGTCATTTTCAAGAGAATAAGAAGACAAACCACACACTGAAAAAAAAAATTGAAAATGACACATCTTTAAAGGACTACTCTGCAAAATACACAAAGAACTTTTAAAACAGCCATGAGAAAACAATCTGATTTTAAAATGAGCCAAAGACCTGGACAGATACCTCAACAAAGAAGATATACACATGGCAAGTAACCATATGAAAAGATTCTTCACATCATATGTCATCAGGAAAAAACAAAGGAAAACAACAATGAGATTACGCTACGTGTTTTTTCAGAATGGTCAAAATCCAGAAAACTTATAACACCAAATGCTGATGAGGTTGTGGATCAACAGGAACTCTCATTCCTTGCTGGTGGGAATGCAAAATGGTTTAGCCACTTTGGAAGACAGTTTGGCAGTTTCTTACAAAACTAAATATGGTTTTACCATACAATCCATCATTCATGCTTTTTGGTATTTACCCAAATGAGTTGAAAACATATGCATACATAAAAACCTACCCATGTGTGCTTTTAGCAGCTTTATTCAAAATTGCCAAAACTTGGAAGTAACCAAAATGTTCTTCAGCAGGTGAATACGTAAATAAACTGTGGAATCCCCAGAAAATGGAATATTATTCAGTGCTAAAAAGAAATGAGCTGTCAAGTCATGAAAAGACATAGGGGAAACAAATTAATATCAATGATTGAAAGAAGCCAATCTGAAAAGTCTACATAATATATGTTTCCACCTATATGGCATGATGGAAAAGGCTAAACTATAGAGATAGTATAAAGGTCAGTGGTAGGCAGGGTTTTGGGGTGGGGGAAGTGATAAATAGGTGGAGCACAGAGGATTCTTAATGCAGTGAAAATACTCTGTATGATAAATACATGCCATTATATACTTGTCTAACCTCATAAAATGTCCAACACCAAGAGTAAACCATAATGTAAATTATGGACTTTTGGTGAATATGATGTGTTGATGTAGATACATCAGTTGTAACAAATGTGCCGCTCTTTTGGGGATATTGATAATGGGTCAGTCTATGTACATGTGGGACAGGGGATATATTGGAAATCTCTGTACCATCCTCTCAGTATTGCAATGAACCTTACACTGCTTTTTTTTTAAAATATGGTTTTAATTAAAAAGTAACAGTTGGGTACATTTGTGTAGATTTATTTCTGGACTCTTTATTCTGTTCCACTGATCTATGTATCTATCCCTCCACCAGTACCACACAGTCTTCATTACTGTAGCTATAAATTGACTTGAAATCAGGTAGACTGATTCCTCCCACTTTACTTTTCTTTTTTCAAATTGTTTCAGCTCTTCGAGTTCCTTTGCCTTTCCATATAAAATTTAGGATAATATTGTCTATATCTACAAAAACTATTTCTGGAATGTTGTTAGGAATTGCATTACACCTGTATATCCCATTGTATATATGTACTGAATCTTCTTTATCCATTCCTCTGTCGATGGACATTTAGGTTGCTTCCATGTTCTGGCTATGTGAGAGTGCTGCAGTGAACATTGGAGCGCATGTGCCTTTTTGAATTATGGTTTTCTCAGGGTATATGCCCAGTAGTGGGACTGCTGGGCCATATGGTAGTTCTATTTTTAGTTTTTTTTTTTCCTACCTTTATTGGCCAGCAGGCTACTTGAGGGGGATGAGCAGGAGGAGAGGGTGGCCCCAGTGCCAGGCCGGCTTTGCTTCATGGGCTTGTAAGTGATGGAGAACTCACCTAGGTAGTGGCCGATCATCTCAGGCTTGATTTCCACCTGGTTGAAGGTCTTGCCATGGTAGCCGCCCACCATGCTGCCCACCATCTCGGTCAGGATGATCATGTCGCGCAGGTGCGTCTTCACCAACTCAGGCTTCTCCATGGGCGGCACCTCCTTCCTGGCCTTGTGCAGCCGCTTCAGCAGCGAGTGCTGCTTCCTCTGGAGGCCGCGGTTCAGCCACTGCCTCACACTGTACGACTGCATCAGCTGCTCACGGGACATGTCCAGCAGCTGGTTGAGGTCCACGCCGTGGTAGGTGAACTTGAGGAAAGTCCACTTCTTCTTCTGCTCCACTTCCGCCATCTTGTTGGCTCTTCAGAAAGCTAGTTTTAGTTTTTTAAGGAGCCTCTGTACTGTTCTCCATAGTGGCTGTATCAATTTACATATTACTCAGCCATAAAAAGTAACAAAATAGGGTCATTTGTAGAGACGTGGATGGACCTAGAGTCTGTCATACAGAGTGAAGTAAGTCAGAAAGAGAAAAACAAATATCAAATATTAATGCATATTTGTGGAATCTAGAAAAATGGTACAGATGAACCTACTTGCAGGGCAAGAATAGAGACGCAGATGTAGAGAATGGATGTGTGGACACGGAGGAGGGAAGGGGGGATGAATTGGGAGACTGGGATTGACATATATAGACTACCATGTGTAAAACAGAGAGCTAGTGGGAACCTGCTGTATAGCAGAGGAAGCTCAGCTCCGTGCTCTGTGGTGACCTAGATGGATGGGTTGGGGGTGGGGGTGGGAGGGAGGTCCAAGAGGGAGGGGATATAGGTATACATATAGCTGATTCACTTCATTGTACAGCAGAAACTAACACAACATTGTAAAACAATTATACCCCAATTAAAAAAAAAAAAAAATGAACGACACCTCTGGGAAAAAAAAAACAACCCTGTATATCAATTTTAGATGAACTTCAAAAATTATTCTCCAAATCAATCAGTATCTATTATTATGACCTTTAGAACAGTGATAAAATCTCACTTGACTTTTTATTAAGGTAATGTGTGTCTGTTTCATTAAATTATAAACTAATTCAGGAGAGGTGAGCTTTCAATATCCATTCATATGTTTCTAAGGTCTAGCTTGTTGGTGTGCAAGAGAAGATATTCAGTAAATCTTTACTTTAAAAATTGCATTAGAATTATTAACTTCAGCAAGTTACATTACACTCTTAACATTTATTTTCTAATGCATTACTCAGTATTCAAAATAAAGCCATCCTTTTAAATCTTGATTCATTCCTCTTTCCTCCATGATGATACCCTTTCATGTATTACTTTTGGTAGTTTAGAAAATACTTCCGTTTGTCTGATAGTTAATTTCATGAGCACATCAAAACTTATTTTAAATTTTGTCTTTTTATGTGTAGGCTTTGAGAGAAATTGTTAGTTAATATCTAGGAATTTACGTCTACGAATTTATGTTAATAGATCAGTTATTTACAAGGGACAACTGGAGATTAGAGCCATTGGATTTTTTTCTCTCTGTTGTCTGTGTAAAGCCTAAGATTACAATGTACTCTTCAACATTCATTTTTCTCCTTACCTTTTTCAAGTCAATTCTACTTTTGTAAAGCTATGTTAGCCATTTATGGTTTTTTTTTTTTCCACCAGTTCTAAAACAACCCATGGACCATACAAAAATAATGGTGCTCTATTATATTTTTTATTGTGGGTTACATATTACCATAGGCAATTTCTCTTACTATTAATAATATTCCTCTCCTCTATTTTCATATATTGTGCATTCTTCTAGATCTAGCTCTTATGTAAATTCTTTTCTGATCAAACTTACCTGATAAATTCTCTTCCGTTTATGCATAATATTCAATCCAGTGAATCATTTAAAGGGGAATTAAGTCTGCAATTTCTCGACAGTGCTTTTATTGCCATTTAACTGTTACTTAAATATTGCCTTTTTTTTTTTTTCACTTCTATTTGTATACTTCGCTTTTCCTCCCAGCTGTAGATTCCTGGAAATCTACAGTATATAGTATATTATAAATACATAATTATTATTTGATTTGAATAATATTTATACTCCAAGAGCACAGTAAATGGTCACTTGCAACCCAGAGGCTGTGCTTTAAAAGCCTTTAGCCGTGTCTTTCTTTTATTCTTATCTTGAGAATATTGACCAAACAATTGTTCAGGGTATTTTTATTGCAGTGAATATTCACAAGGTCAGATCATATGATGGTTAAGGGTTTAACTCTCTGGTCAGGTGGTTTCCATTCAAATTTTTGCTACATTTTTCTTATTATTCCTGTGACTGTCAGTTAATTGTTTAACCTTTCTAATATATATTCATAATAAAGATAGTAAAATTATTTTATTGTAATAAAATTGTACAGTACATGTGATTAAAATAAGGAGGGAGGGAGATGCGGGAGGGAGGAGATATGGGAACGTGTGTATATGTGTAGCTGATTCACTTTGTTATAAAGCAGAAACTAACACACCATTGTGAAGCAATTATACTTCAATAAAGATGTTAAAAAAAAATAAGTATCAAATCTTTCTTTGATCAAATTTCAGTAAATATCATGCATTTTTGAGAAATGTATCTTTCTGTACTTCATTGCTGTGAGGATGAAATGAAGATTGTGAGAATGAAGTGAGGCTATGTATGCAAAGCACTTAGTATGTGCTTGTAGTATAGTAAGCATATGATAAATGTTACTTTTTAAAATAAATTTATTTTATTTATTTATTTTTAGCTGCATTGGGTCTTTGTTGCTGTGCACAGGCTTTCTCTAGTTGCGGAGAGCGGGGGCTACTCTTTGTTGTGGTGCATAGGCTTCTCATTGCGGTGGCTTCTTTTGTTGCAGAGCACAGGCTCTAAGCACACAGGCTCAGTAGTTGTGGCACATGGGCTTAGTTGCTCCGTGGCATGTGGGGTCTTGCCAGACCAGGGCTCGAACCCATGTCCCCTGCGTTGGCAGGCGGATTCTTAACCACTGCGCCTCTAGGGAAGTCCTAGATGTTACTTTTTATTAGTAATATATCTTTAAAGTGAATGCTTTTTTTCTATTCACAAGTTACATTGTACAAATGACTGCAATTATTTGGGAGAATGTTACCATTTACTTCAGATTAGTATGTTTACTATGTGACTATTTTAGAAGAACAGGGTTATAGCACCTGAAACTTTTGAAAGCAGATGATGAAAACCTCAATTTTGAGGTTTTTTCCTCTAAAAATGCATGTTTTGTATTCTTATAAAGAATATTTAATATACTTTCAATAATGTGTGATATTAATAATATTTCAACTGTTGAATTTGTCCATTTTTTCCCCAACAACATTCTGCCTACATTTCTAGAGCACATGTTCAATTTTAATAAATCCTGATTCTTTGGAAGATTGTTACATTCATTATAACCCTTCTATACTAATTTTTTATCACTAATGCTGCCTCTATTCTCTGGCAAAAAATAATCTGATTCTCTTTGATGAAATTTCAGTAAAGATTTTGTGCTTCTGTACAGTGAATCTCACTGGTTTCCATTTATCTCCTGGGCATAATTTTAGTTAGAGGGCAAGCCTTAGGGAAAGAGCTTTGAAAGATCCTTTAAAGAAAAAATTGTCTTTGTGCCTTGGCTACTGTCAGATCATCTTTGGTCTAATTCTAATGAAATTGATACTCATTTATTTCTGAAGGTTGTGTGAGAATTTACATCATGGCTGTTCTAGCTTAATCTTCTTGTTTGCCATCCCTCTAGGTTAGTACGAGTCCCAAGTGATTTCAGAAAATTGAAATAGTGAAATAATACCAATTGAAAAAATGATTGCTACTTATAGAGTATTAATCTGTGGAGTTCAAAC
This sequence comes from Balaenoptera physalus, assembly GCF_965194825.1. Classification (NCBI taxonomy): domain Eukaryota; kingdom Metazoa; phylum Chordata; class Mammalia; order Artiodactyla; family Balaenopteridae; genus Balaenoptera; species Balaenoptera physalus. The sequence goes on from NC_138888.1 coordinate 64,370,231, forward strand.
TCATTAATCTAAATCACCTCCCTTTGAGAGAACAGAAAGCATGTATGACAAACCACCTGAGAGGTCAGATTGAAAAAAAAAGAAAGAAAGAATGAAAGAGAAAAAGAAAAACAGTAAGGTAATATTAAAGAACTCCAAGGTTACATAATAAATCAATGGGGAGTTAGAAAATTTATTAAACTTCTAGTTTGCTTCACAGGGGATAGTGATACTTCTCAAAGCCACATACAGTTATTTTGGTTTAGAATGCCCTAACTAATCCAGAGTTTAAAATCTCAGAAATTAGACACAATAATACTTATATACAGAAAAAAATTCTATTAAGAACAAATTTTAAAGCCTTTTCCCCATTGCACTATAAACTCTTCAGTTACAGCTGAAATAATTCATTCCAAGAATATAATCGGGCTCTGTGTGATTTTAGCCCTTTTATTCTTTGTTCATATGTTATTTGGAGTTTTAGAGAGATAGGTATTGAGAATGGATGTCATTTGTTACAGTAGCAGCTGTGACCATTTGGATGGAAGGAAAGACATTTGTCAAAACATATGTATTTCTAACTTGGCAGGTGATTCCTTAATGATAGCAGTGGAGCCTCATAGCATACTGGGAAAATGACGATAACATCATTGTCTACAATGTTTTATATAAACATCCCATAACAATACAGGAACATATATATGGAGATGCTCGTGGAATCTGAAAAATAAATTTACTGTCAAATTTCTTAGCCATAGAACTAAGAGCATAAAGAGGGTTCTTGGGAATTAAGTAACCTGATTAAGGAAACGTAACTACTTTGCTGGGGAAATTCATCGTCCAAATCAAATGTAATGTAGGGTTAATATCCGGTGCATGGATTTCCATGAAAGAACAAACTACTCTAAATAAAAGAGGGATGAGGAATTTTAAGTGTCTTAAGGGTGAGATAACATTTACTAGGAAATGGCTCAGAAATGTCCTTATTAGTGGCAAGTTCAAGACAAGACTTAAAAAAACCAACAATGTCCAAAGTGAGTTTTTTGTTTCTTACTTTTTTGTTTGTTTTTTTTAGGATTGTTTACTGTATTGTATGTCTAATGTAAAACTTCTCCAAAGATAATAGAAAAAATTTAGTTAAATCCTCTTAACCATTTATGGTTTCTTTAAAAATTAGAGAAGGCTTTGAATTTTGTGTCCAGTGGGGCACACTGTAATGTAAGACCCAAAGAATGAAGGAGATATAGAGGAGATACATTTTTATATTAGAATGTTTCAAGAAATATAAAGGCACTTTAAAGGAGACACTTTATGCTGTAATATCCTTTTACTAGTAAAACTATTATGTTTCTGATTTAATTTGAATTATAGAATGACTACATTTGAAATATTCTCAGTTTTGCTGCCTGAACCCCAGCTGCCTTTTTAAATTTACACTTATTAATCAAATGTAACAATGGTAGAGTTGAAAATATTCTAAGAAATAAAATATTTTAACTTTTTTAAAACCATTCTGATGCCAGATTATAATTATTGAAGTTAAAAAAAAAGTTTTATGGGGCAGGGCTAAAGTACATTAATATCTTCATGAGGTTAATTAAAGGAGATTGCTAAAAAATTGAAGTATTTAGTGAATGAAAATGACTGTTTTTGTGTGGGGGAAAAGGGGTGTATATAAAATCTATGTATTTATTTTAGTAGCGGTCCCCAACCTTTTTGACACCAGGGACTGGTTTCGTGGAAGACAATTTTTCCACAGACAGGGAGTGGGGGTGGGGGATGGCTCAGGTGGTAATGTGAGCGATGGGGAGCGGCAGATGAAGCTTTGCTCGCTTGCCTGCCGCTTACATCCTGCTGTGCGGCCCAGTTCCCAACAGGCCCCGGACCGATACCGGTCCATGGCCCGGGGGTTGGGGACCCCTGTATTATAGGTATTATTTATTTTTGTATTTATTTACTTAAATTAATTGTCACATCCCACATTCTATCTAATTAACTTAAGTGGAAGTTAATATGACAAATATATTGTTGGTGATCGGAAACTAAAGTTGTTTGTTTTTCAAGTATTTATTTACTTAAAATAATATGTAGCAATGACTACTGAAGTTAAATGTTGCCCTCTGAAAAGAAATAGTGTAAATATTGGCTTTGTGTTTCTTATATCTAGACAATTTTAGAGAAAACTATTAAGGATGGAGAAGTTAAAATATATGTATGTATAATTTTCTTATTTTCCTTATTTCATTGTTAAGGAAGAGAGAGAAATGGGAAGCACATTTAAGATTGGAAGAGCAAATCCTTCTGACAGGTGCATGGATTTCATGGAGTGTACAGGGTGTTCAAACTCTTTTTCTCTGTTGGTGGCTGCCAGATAGCTGTGCTTTTTTGGTTTCTTTAAGAATTAAACAATATCACTCAGCTGGATAATAATTAACTGGTAGGATAGTGCTTTTTATCCTTTTTATGGCACATTGTTTTTTTCTTCCCTTTACAGCTTTCTTAATCCTAAATTTGTTTGCATACAAGTAGTTTAGAAAGATTTTTAAAAATATTGAACTCTAGAAATCAAAAACTCAGTATCTCCAATTTCATCTTGTCCATAGACTCCTGACTTTTTGTCTCAGGACACTCTGTTTTTCTGCTTCTTTTTTTTTTTTTTGATGTCACAATTTACACCTGTTATAGATAATGTAGCTAAGGTATGAAGATGTGAAGGGTCATATAAGTCATAATTTTAGCAAATAAAGTAGTGTCAAATATTTTTTGTGTTAATGCCAGCCTTCTTGATCTGTAGCTGGAAGATAATACATGCTGACCCAAAAAAGAAGGACTCCAGCCCCTTCTTCCACTTTAACCAAAGATGCTCCACTTGGATTGGTTCTTATATCAAGTTTCTCAGTAAGCTTTTAGATGATGAAATGTCTTGTAAATTAAAAACAAATGTTGAAAATCAAAGTACTAAGGCAAAAGGTTATTATGTCCTATAATATTTAAAGGTCCAGGCTCAAGAACCAGACTCCTTAGGTCCTAATCTTGGTTCAGTCACTAAAATGAGATAATAACAGTACTAACTAGTTCATGGAGTTGCTTTGAGAATTAAATGCATTAATACCATGTAGAACACTTAGAATAATGCCCAGTACATTAATAAATTGATAAAACTTGATAACATTAATATTTTATTGTCATTACTGCTGTATTTTTATCATTATGCTCTTCAGCCATTATCATATCTCTTGTATTGACTTTGGAGTAGATGTCTAATTCCTTTCATTAAATTGTAGGCTGCATGAAGAGTGAAGGTAGTATTTAGAGCTGTTCACAGTTATTCTGGTTGTCCTTCGAGGTAGCTGGAAAGACTGAACATCGCTGCTCATATAAATAGTTAGGAACTACCATGTAACTTCTTTGGTCAAGGAAATATGAATGGAACTATGTATATCACTTTCAGGTAGAAGCTTTAATAACCAATTCACAATGTCCTGAGTCCTCTCTCTGTGTCTTGATGTTTATGGAACCAAGTGTTAAAATGAAGTCTTCATTAGCCTTAGTAGCTGTAATGAACAGAAATCTTATCACTGCCCTGTATTTAACTTGCAGCAAAAGCAATAAGTACCTTTGTATTGCTTTAAACTGCTGAGAACTTGGAGTTAGTTTATTATCATAGCATAAATTAACCTATTGTGACTTATACAGGAGCAAAGTATTGGTATGCCTTCCCTTTTTCCCTCATCTCACTCAACAGAACAGTATCTTGTCAAATAAATGAAAGAAAATAACTTTATCGAAATAATTTTTCATCCTTGTGAAAACATGTGAATTCCACAGACTCTGCTATCTTCAATCAAAGGATTATTTGCACTTTGTGTTTGACATTTTAATATCAGGTGACTGTTGCCTAATCCTGCTTCTTTCATTTCATCTCATCATGAATCTACCTCATAGAGCTACTTTCAATGGGAAATTTATAGAGAATTTCAGTGTTTCTCTATAAAACCACATTTTGACATTTATTTTCCTGGAAATGACAATGAAAAAAACAATTATTTAACTGATATTATGAAAATATTCTGTTTTCTTGGTATAAGTTACAGGAAGTTGGAAACATTTTGTCCAAAAAAGATGTAGTTTCACCTTTTAAAAGTACTAAATTAAGATTTCAGAAAATATTAGGGGTTAGGGAATTCAATAGAAATGATGGGGGAGGGGGTATTGAAAGCTCTGAGAAAGAAGGAAGACTTTGAGAAAAGATATTAGTTTCCAGAAAATTTATTGATACAGCTTTCTAAAACCTTACAGGTTTTCTGCCTGTCTGCACACACAGAAGATGAATACATGCCGCTTGCATTAAAGTATGTTGGAGAGAAGGTTGCAGAGGCAACAGAACACCTATTGTGAAGTGCATATTTTTTTCTGAAGGTATTTGAAGGGTAGGTAATATATCTTCTGTGCTATCAGCTAATATTTTAATGGATTTTGTATTTTCAAGTTCTCCCTTAGATTATGATCTCCCTGAATGCAAAGTATGCATTTTGTCACTGGATAGCCAGTGACTGGCTGTATTAGTCTGCTGTTGCATTCTGATTTGGGCAAGCATATTCCTAGCAGTTGGTCTGCACAAGAACAAAGGAGAACAAAAGAGGCCTGGCTAGAGAGTAGACTGAAGAGGCTCTAAGCTACTTATGTACTCCTGGTGTATATTGAACTTGTGTACATAGACCTAGGAGACTCAAAAGGGTCCAATAAAAAGTAAAAACCAAGACAGAGCTGTAAATAACCTGAACATTGAATGTTCTTCCCCACCCACATGCACAATATGTAAGTCTTACTGGCTCCAGGCATTTAAACACAATCCCTGTCCAATCACTGAGTGACTACTAATATGGACATAAAGGTCAATTCCTGAGAAGCTATGCTTACAAATTAGAGCAAGAATAACAGCAACAAAGCCAAAATGAAGTAAAACAAAACAAAAATAAACCAAAACCAACCAAACAAAAAATAACTGAGCACAGTTTTCAATGGTCTCATACTGTACTAGAAAAAGATATTATAGATTTAGGTCAGGCAAGTCATAAAACACAGAAACAAACAGTTTTTTAAAGATTAGAAGTAAAAACAACAACCTTCAAAAAACCTCAAAATCCAGAGTTGCTACAAAAATTACCTGAAATGTCCAGTTTTCATTTTAAAAATTATAAGACTTATAAAGAAAATGGAAATTGTAACCTATATTCAGGTTAAAAACAGTCAATAAAAACTATCTTTTAATATCTCCAGATGTAGGATTTAGCATACTCCAAAGGACCTATGATAAATATGTCTAAAGAAGTAAATGAAATTGTATTTAACAAATTTAAAGAAAGTATGACAATAATGAATCAACTAAGAGAGGTTCTCAATAAAGATATGTAAATTATTAAAAAAAAACAAATGATAATTCTGGAAATTGAAGAGTTGCAATAATTTAAATAAATATTTCACTGAAGAATCTCAATAGCAGATTGAAAATGGCAGAAAAAGAAGTAGAAATGATATCATCTAATAAACAGAGAGAATAAAGGTTGAAGAAAAAAGAAAAGAGCCTCAGAGACCTACAGGAAAAGATCAGGTACACCAATATAAGTATAATTGGAGTTCCCAAAGAAGATGAGAAGGAGAAAGGGACTGAAGAAGTATTTGAAAAAATAATGACTGAAAACTTATAAAATTTGATGAAAAACATTAATCTACAGATCCAAGAATCTCAACCAATTCCAAACAGAATGACCACAAAGAGATCAACACCAAGAGACATCATAGACTTGAAAACCAAAGACAAAGAAAATATCTTGAGAGGAGTAATAGAAAAACAAATCATCATGTATAAGGAGTATCTATATGGTTAATGACCACCATCTCATCAGAAACATTGTCAGAATGTAATGAAATAATGTACAGTATTCAAGGGGCTGAGAAAAAATTCATCCAAGAATTCTGTATCTAGCAAACTTATCCTTCAAAAATGAAGCTGAAATAAAAATATCTGGGGTAAACAAACAATGAAAGAACTTGGTGCTAGAAAAATTTTTCCAAAAAAACTCTAAAAGAAGTCCTTTAGGCTAAAAGGAAATGCCACTAGATGCTAACTCAAATTCACAGGAAGAATTCTGTTTACCTTCTATTTCTTCTGAAGAACCATTCACTGACCTATTCTAAAATGGTTGATGTGGGCTTTTCTATCCTCTTCTCACAGATTAACCTACATCCATCAGTCTATCCTGTTATCACTGTCTCAGTGACTAGCTCAGGGATATACAGAAAACTTAATCAGGGCCAATGAGTTCAGAGAGAACACTCTGTTTCTAAGAAAGAAACACCTTCTCTTTGTTCTATAAAAGCTAGAAAAGACTATCTCTCTGACCGTCTCTCTTTTTATGAGAATGTGAGACTTACAGCTGCCACTACAATTTACAAACCTAAACGATTCTAGGGGAGGGCACCATATGGAAAATTAGGGATAAAACACCAGAAAGCAAAGAGGAGTTATGGGGCAAAGTCAAGTCCTTGGTGATATAATTTCAACCACTATGTCAAGCCTCACTTACTTTTGCTTTTTTTTTTTAATACACTTTATCTCCAGAGTAGTTTTACGTTCACAACAAAACTGATCAGAAAGTACAGAGAATTCCTGTATATCTCCTACACACACACACAACCTCTTCCACTAACATCCCACACACCAGAGTGGTACATTTGTCACAACTGATAGTGAATCTACATTGACTCATCATTATTACTCAAAATTTATATTAAAGTTCACTCGATATTGTACGTTTTGTGAGTTTGGACAAATGTGTAATGGCGTATATCCACCATTGTAGTATCATGTAGAATAAATAGTACGGCTGTCCTAAAAATCCTCTGTGCGTTGCCTATTCATACCTCTCTCTCCAAGCCAAACCTCTGGCAATCACTGATCTTTTTTACTGTCTCTATAGTTTTGCCTTTTCCAGAATGTCATATAGTTGAAATCATACAGTATGCAGCCTTTTCATATTGGCTTCTTAAACCTAGTAATATGCATTTAAGTTTCCCGCATGTCTTTTCATGGCTTGACAGCTCATTTCATTTTAGCAATGAATGACATTTTATTGTCTGCATATTCTACTGTTTATCCATTCACCTACCAAAGGATCATGGTTGCTTCCAAGTTTGGGCAATTATGAGTAAAGCTGCTGTAAACATCTGTGTGCAGGGATTTGTGTAGCTATACATTTTCAATTTATTTGAGTAAATACCAAGGAGCACAATTGCTGGATCATATGCTTTAAGAGTATGTTTTGTTTTGTAAGAAACTGTCTAACTGTCTTCTGAAGTGGCTGTACCATTTTGCAGTCCCACCAACAATGAATGACAGTACCTGTTGTTCCACAACCTCACCAGCATTTGGTATTATGAGTGTTTTGGATTTTGGCCATTCTAATAGGTCTGTAGTGGTATCTCATTGTTTTTTTAATTCTCTGATGGCACATGATATGGAACATCTTTTTATATGGTTATTCAGCATGTGTATATCTTCTTTGTTAAAGTGTCTTTACTTCTTTTGTCCATTTTGAAATTGGGTTTTTATTTTCTTATTGTTGAGTTGTAAGACTTCTTTGTTTATTTTGGATAACAGTTCTTTGTTAAATACATATTTGCAGGTAGTTTCTCCCAGTCTGTGCCTTGTCTTCTCATTCTCTTGACCTCTGCACTTTTTAATTATGTGATCAAGTATATCCCCCTCAATTTATGATTATGACATTTAAAAAGTCCAACTAATAGAATATTTTTCAAAAAAATAATTGCATGGTGGCATAACCATACAGAAAAGAGAATTATTTCAAATTACTGTAAAACAATGCATTTTGACTATAAATCTCTAGTGAGATATAGGCTAAGTATATAAACGAGAGAGAGGACTCTTAAGCCACATTCAGTAGGATTGTTAGTTGTAGTAATATAAGTATTTTGATTTTGAATCTAATTTTTGTATATGTAAAGAAATTAGTCAACATGTTAATATTATTAGGACTAAAATTTTAATGTAGGAAAAAAAGAGATACAAACATAAAATCAGCCAGGTCAAGTAAAACTCTGTAATCTTGAATTTGAATTTGTATTATAAGTATGAACTTACAGTTCATATTTTTTTTTCAGAAAAATAAGTATTCCCTAGTTCTAAACACTAAAAAGAGCAAGAATCAATAGCAGCCCAGTGACAATGAGCATCCATTTGTGGTTGCTAAATACAATTTACCACTAGAGGAACCAGGACTCCATGGAGAAATGACTTATTCTAGGTCTAGAGTAAGATATGGATGTACAAGATGATTCTACAACATCTTTTCCAAGGAATTTGTCAAAGACTAATGTGGTCATGTGGAAAGGACACATGAGTCAATCTGAAGAAGCTCTCATTGCCATGTGAGAAGACAGTCTGAGCATCAAAAAGAGACTATAATTTCTTACAACAAAAAATAATTCATGAACTCATAGTAATATTCTAAAAATTTTTTAAATTGATTAGTCACCATTGAAGGTTGTTGGGACAGCAGTCGTTTTCTTTGAAAACTAAAAGTAAATGGAAATAATAATCTTTATATGAATAAAAAAGGCAAGGCATTTTTTTCAGAAGCCAGTCCACATATAGTTAAGAATAGTTCAGAAAAATTAAGGGTCTTTAAGCTTTACTGAAGATTGCCCATTCAGCATAAGGTGGATATTTAAGCCTTGAAAAAATATTTCAAAATGTGGTCTACATTAAAATTCAGTGGTGAAAGGAGATGGGTGTCTAATGTATTTAATAGAAAATAGATTTTACTGAATCTAAGAACATTAATGCTTATTTATTTTTCATTCCTGATATTGGTTATTATACCTTCTCTCAATTTCTTTTCAGTCTTGCCAAGGATTTGATGTCATTTTATTAGTCTTTTCAAAGAACCAGTGTTTCCTTTGTTCCACTCAATTTGTCTGTTATTTCATTAATGTCTGTGCTCATTTTTTATTAGTTATTCATTCTGCTTTTTTAAATTTAATTTTATGTTCCTTTTGTAACTTTTGATATGAGTGCGTGAATAATTTATTTTTATTTTTTCAATATTTTTCTAATGTGTACTTTGAAGTCTATGTGTCCCCTTCAAAGCATGGCTTTAGCTGCATCCCACAAATTTTGATATGTAGTTTTTCAGTTATGATTAAGTTCAGAACATTAACAAATATTATCTAATCTTGTTAAATAGTTCTCTGACTTACTGATTATTTAAAGAGCTATAATTTTTAAAAACTGAGAATTTTTAATTACCATTTTTGATTTATGGTTTAATTCCATTGTGGTCAAAAATCCTATTCTTTATGATTTTCATCCTTAAAAATTATTAAAATTCACATAATAGACCAACATATTGTCCGTTTTGGTAAGTGTTCCATGTGTACTTGAAAAGAATAAATGTTACTCAGTTTTTAGGTGTCATATTTCACATATGTCAGTTAGCTAAATTTGTTTGTCATATTTGCTCTGTTCTAGATATTTTTTGTTGTTGTTGGTTTGTTACTGTCATTCACTGAGAGAGGGATGTGAGAATTTCTCACTGCATGATTGTGAATTTGTTTTATTTCTCCTTTTAATTCAGTCAAGTTTTTACCTCTTTTGAGGGATTCCTATTAAATGCACTTGAACTGAGTATGTATTCTGATGTTCCTGGTTGGAGTGTTCTACAAATGTCAATCAGTTCAAAGTCGTTTAAGTCTTTTATATCCTTACTGATTTTTAGTCTCCTTGTTTTATCATATAATGAGGGATGAGTAGTGAAATTTCTGATTACAAAAGGTGCATTTTCTCTTTTCCCTCCATTTAGCAGTTTTTGCTTCATGCATTTTTTTTAATTAATTAATTAATTTATTTATTTATTTTATTTTTGGTTGCATTGGGTCTTCATTGCTACACGCAGGCCTTCTCTAGTTGCGTTGAGCAGGGGCTACTCTTCATTGCGGTGCGCAGGCCTCCCATGGCGGTGCGTGGGCCTCCCATTGCGCTGGTGGCTTCTTTGTTGCAGAGCATGGGCACTAGGCCTGTGGGCTTCAGTAATTGTGGCATGCGGGCTCAGTGGCTCATGGGCTGTAGAGCACAGGCTCAGTAGCTGTGGCGCATGGGCTTAGCTGCTCCGCGGCTGTGGGATCTTCCCAGACCAGGGTTTGAACCTGTGTCCCCTGCATTGGCAGGCGGACTCTCAACCACTGTGCTACCAGGGAAGTCCATACTTTATGCATTTTGAAACTTAGGATCGTTATGGCCTCCAGATGAACTAGCCCCTTTTATCATATGAAAGGATCGTTTTTATTCTTGGTAAAATTCTTTTGTCTGAAATCTATTTTGTCTGAAATTAATACAGCTAATCAGCTTTCTTTTAGCTAGTGTTGTCTTGGTATATCTTCTTTTATCCTTTTACTTATAGCCTATTTGTGTTTTTATATTTAAAGTGTGTTTTTTGTAGGTAGTAAATAGTTGGGTCTTGCTCTTTTCTCCATTCTCTCTCTAACTTTTAATTGGGAGTGTTTAAAGAAGATGTGGTACATATATACAATGGAATATTACTCAGCCATAAAAAGGAACGAAATGGGGTCATTTGTAGAGACGTGGCTGGACCTAGAGACTGTCATACAGAGTGAAGTAAGTCAGAAAGAGAAAAACAAATATCATATATTCACGCATATATGTGGAATCTAGAAAAATAGTACAGATGAACCAGTTTGCAAGGCAGAAATAAAGACACAGATGTAATTGGGGGTGTTTAAATCATTTCTTTTCCATGTGATTACTGATATGGTCAGATTTAAGTCTATTGTCTTGCTATTAGTTTTCTATCTCATATATTCTTTGCTCTCTTTTACCACTTTTTGTGCTTTCTTTTGAATTAAGTATTTTCTACAATTTTTACTCCCCCCTCCTTTATGACTTATTAGTTACAGATTTCGTTTTGTTATTTTAGTGGTCTTAGAGTTTAGAGTAGTTATGTTTAAATTATCACAGTCTACTTTCAATTGATATTATAACATTTCACATATAGAATAAGAATCACCCAGCCTTTATGTTATTATTTCCATATACTGTGCATTTATTATTATAAACCCACACTACATTGATGTTATTTTTAAAGAGACAATTATATTTTCAAAGAGATTTATATAATAGTAAAGCATTGCTTACATATTTGTCCATGTCATTACCATTTCTAATACTCTTTGTTCCTTTTTGTAGATTCATACCTTCATTTAGTATCACTTTTTTCTACCTGAAGGATTTACTTTAATATCTTTTGTACTGTGGGTTGCAGGAGATGAAATATTTTAGATTTCATATGTCTAAAAAAGTCCTAATTTGCCTTCATTTTTTAAAAATATTTCACACTTTGTATAGAATTCTGGGTTGACATTTTTTCAATAGTTTAAGTGTTGTTCCACTATATCCTTCTTTTGCATTTTGTTTCCCAATGGAAAAGCTGCTGTCAATCTTATCTGTATTCTTCTTCCTATAAATATCTTTTTCACCGGTGTCTTTAGGATATTTTCCTGCATTCCTGGTTTTGAGCAATTTGATTACGATGTTCCTTGGCACTGTTTCCTTTATGCTTCTTTTGCTTGAGGTTCCTTTTATTCTTGGACCTTTGCTTCATAGTTTTTATGAAATTTGAGTAATTTTCCAGCTTTGTTTTTTAAAAGTAGGCCATTTAAAGTCATACTACAGGTCAATGATGCTCTTTACATTTTTTAAGTTCTTTTCTCCTCTCTGTGTTTTGTTTTGGATTGTCCATTGCTATGATAAATTCAATTCAAATTTAGTAATATCTTCTTCTGTAATGTATAATCTGCCATTAATTCTATCTACTGTGTTTTTTTATCACAGCCAGTATAGATTTCATACTGGAATTTTGATTTGAGTATACCTTCCATTTCTGTAATTATCTTTTTGAACATAGCCCGCATATAGTTACAGCTCTTTCAGTATCTTTGACTGCTAATTCTAAAACCTGTGTCACTTATGAATCACTTTCTATTAACTTGCTTTTCCTGTCTTCATTTTCTTGCTTCTTTTCATGCCTGGTAATTTTTCATTGGAAACAAGATAATGTGAATCTTACCTTGTTTTATGCCTGATATTTTGTATTCCTGTGAATCCTCTTGAGCCTTATTCTAGAATGCAGTTAAGTAAACTTGGATATGGTTTGATGCTTTGAGTTCTTGCTTTTAATATCAGTTGGACAGCAGCATAGCAGTGCTTATTTTAGGGCTAATTTTTCTCTAAATTTTTTTCTATGTCTGGATTCTCCACTTAATGCCACATGACTTATGAGGTTTCCAGTCTGATGGGTGGAAACCAGCTCTATTCCTGACCCTGTATGAGTGCCAGCTAGGCACTTTTACTTATAAATCCTTGTGAGTGTGTCCTTTTGTTTGTCTTTGGGTAGTTCAACCAGCATGTCCTGATCAGTAATAATACTCTAAAATGATCCTCTGTAGATCTCCATATTTTTTTTTTTTCTCTGAATATCTTCCTCCTTTCCAGTAGTCTGCTCTACAAATTCTTTCTGCCTTGGTTTCTCCAAGTTCTCCGCTCTATATTCTTGGCCCAAGGAGTTGCCAGAGAACCCACTCCTTGCACTGTAGTCTGGAAACTCTTTCAAGTCTGTAACCTGGAGAATTATAGGGTTCACCTAAATATTTTCTTGCCTTTAGAGGTAATTTTCCTTCATCGCCTGAAGTCTAGTTTCTTGAAAACTATTGATTTAGGTGTATTTTCCAGAGTTTGGCTGGAACAGGAAAAATTACAAGGAGGGAAAAATTTGTTTCTTGCTATTCCATCTTGGTCAGAAGTGAAAGACCTTACTCATTTAATTCTTAATTTTCTTAATGTATTTCTTAGTTCTGGCAGTTTTACTTAATTCTCTTTTACACTCTTCTGAAATTCTCAACTCATCCCTAATTTATTCAACAAATTAATCATAATTATGTATACATTTGTATCCCATAACTTCAGTATAGATCTCCCATGGGTCTGTTTCCATTTTTTTTCCTCTTAGTTTCCAGTGACCCCATGTATTGTTCATAGCTGGGCTATGTTTTAATGAATGGTACATATTATACATGAAAAATTGAAGATATAATTGTAATGATATTATCTTCCTCCAGAGGCAGTTTAGCTTTGCTTCTAACAGACCATAGACTAGATCTCTTTAATACAATCAAAAGTTGAACTTGTATTAAGGTGGATGTCAATCCTTTATTACTAGGTGTAGCCCTTTGGAGCCTCAACTAGGCATCTTTTTAAACCAGGGTCCCTCCTCTAAGACATATGTTAAATTAAATTTTTTTTCACATCAACAAGGTAAATCTTCATAAACCTTGTGCAGCTTTTCAGCTATGTTTGAATCAGTACATGCTTTGAAAGAAAGAGCAACACCAATATTGAGCTCTCCTTTCCCGATTTCCCTTCTCTGTGGGATTAAGTTCTCACTGCCTTGGTAGCTTTTGGATGACTTCAAACAGATTTTTTTCTGTCAAGTTTTCAAGTGGTTTTCAGCTCAAAGGCTGATCTGAAACAAACTAGTCTACCGAAACTGGAAGTAGAAACTCCGCAATAATGTATTTTAAAATAACTGGAAAGGAGAAAATATAGATACTGACTTAATGCCTTCTTGGTTAAGATATTTTAAATGTAATAGGTATCTGTTAGCAAAGAGTTAAAATATGTAAGGAAATCATAAACAATTTTTCTCCATTTATTTATTAAAATATTCATTGAGTTCTTACTACTAACCAGAATAATGACATTACATTAAGCATTTAAAAACTATAAAGGCAAGTTTATACTTTTAAAAATGTCTTTTTATCCTCAGAATGGAGTTTGAAATAGGTAAAGCAAGAATTTTATAGATTTGAAATTTGTGACAATTGTTTTACAGAGTTACAGGATTCTTAATTATAAATAGAAGCAGTAAAGGAAATGTTCAACAAAATACAACTGATTTATTTCCTCAAATAATATACGATATAATTTTTTTAAATTTATTGAATGCTTACTTTTGCAAGTTACTCTGCTAAGCACTTGTGAGAGGGAACATTAATACAGTCTCCACCAATATTTATTATTAATCTGGAGAGAATCATTTTCACCCTTGTATGTATGTCACAGGAATATATTTTACCCTTGTTAATGAAAAATTCAATTGTAGAGAGACAGATGTGGTAGAGTCTTTTGATGCCATAAGCATGTAAAAAATGGTTCGTTATAATGTTTAATATGGAGAAATGGTGATAAAAACCTGGTCTCTCAATGACTTATCATCACCAACATAATGTATTCAAATTATGTTGTGTGTGCCTTTGCTTATCTGAACAAGTCCAACTGTTCATCACTCATCATTGGGCTACTTATTCTTCAACATGAAATGTTTGCTTATGCTTATTTCTCAGCATGGTAAAGTCTTTTCTACCTCATTTAAAATGGAAAACTCCTACACAAACTTCAAAGTTTAGTTATTACTACATATCTGAAGCATTCTATGGAAGCTTTATCTAGGCTTAAATTCTTACCTTCATAACAATACTTTTTGTGTATAGTCTGATCTTGTGTGTGTGTGTGTGTGTGCGTGTGTGTTTGTTTTGAGAGATGTATTGGAAAGTTTCATATGAAAAACTCAAATAACTCAAAGCTATTTCTTAAAAAGTGTGATGGGTAATTTTTAACAAGTTGACACAACCATGAGTCCATATATTAAGCCAAGTCCATAATTCATTCTGATTACAAATTTTAAAATTATGCACACTTGATAAATTTTTAACTTGGGCTTGATTCACTCTTATTTTAAAGCTTTTATATAAAGTAAGTCTTTATTAATATTTTACATCATAATCATTCAATTTGCACTATTCAGATTTGCATAAAATCCAAATATAGTGCACTATTGTTATGGCACTTGTTTTGTTATATTGTATCCATCTAACCGGTAGACTGTGTAATCCTCAAAGGTGGAAAGATATTTTTTCATCTAAATATCACCAAAGCTGGAAATTGCATAAGTGTTCAGTAATTGTTGAATGAGTTAAAAGACAAGAATAGGCAGACCCACTAACCAATATAATTGTTTGAAGTTGAACTATCTTCTCCATAAAAGGAAAAAAATAAAAGGAAGAAGGGAAAGAATGAAGCAAGGAGGAGGGAAGGAATGAAGGAAGGAAGGAAGGGAAGGAAAGGAAATGAAGGAAACTTATAATCCAGGAATGCATGGCAAAACAAAAAGTATGTGTGCTTGTATGCATGTGTGTGTGGTTTGTATGTTTGCCACTGTGTGGGTTTTCACACTGACAGACAGAAAATATTAATATTGGCTGATTATTGATCAAAGTCACTCAGTGATTTTTTAGTTCTATTTCCTTTTAATGTACTTTTGTATTTATTAATAAACAGTATGGTTTCATTCACCTCAAGCACTGTAAACTATCCCATTTTATTTTACATATTAAAACTGTTTTTAAAGAAGTTATGATGCAAACTCTACTACAGCTCGTCCATTTATTATTAACAATTCTGGATTTTAACAATTTACTTGAAAATGAAGATTATAGCAAAACAGTATACCTACTAGAATTATTCTATAATCTCCATTAAAAATACTTTAACAATTGAGGATGTAGAAATGGGTTTAGAAAGAATTATAAAAACAATGTATTTTCTTTAAGTTTCATTTTTACATTTATCTGCTAAAAGTAAAAAAATAAATTTTACTATTTTGACACTTTGCATAAATGTGACTACTTAGGTACCGTGCATGATTTCTTTCTTATATTTTGTTATCTATGTTATCAGATCAAATATATAAAACATTTTAAAATGCTGTAGGTGCTCATAATTGAATAAAATTATTATCTGAAATGGAGAACATGTTTATTAGTTAACCTGGGGCCACATTTCTGTAGAAAATCTCATAAAATAATAGGTAAAAATCATCCCAAGAAGAAGAATTAAATTTTTTTTCTTTCTGGATTAGCATTTGAAATAGCTACTTGAGATATGCATGTATGTATTTATTGATCTATGCACACACACATTTGTTTTCTGAAACTTACTTGTATGTACTTATTGAATACATATACCTGCTTCTTTTTTATTAGAATTGCTGATTAAATAATTTTGCTGGCAGAATCATAAACCTCGCAGGGCAACATTCTTACCCCTAAATTTTGTGACAGATACCAGGCCTATATACTAATAACAGCATTGTTGTTTTCTTGGAAAATCTAGGGAACTAAAGATGATAGTAAATTTCCCCATAAGTGACTCTGCCTTCCCATGGTATAAACTTGGGATGTTTTTCTTTCACTTGGGCGAAAAATTTATGTCAGCTTTAGGATGGGAGGGAAGATCTACATGGTAGATTTTTCTTTTTTCTAAGTGGCAAAATGCAAGTCTTCAAATTAAAATAAAGCACATATGTTGATATTAAAAAGGCTTTGTAATTAACCTCATGCTATGAGGAGAAATTTGCTTATGTAAATTAAAGGTACAGAGAAATTTATGGAATTAGAACTGGTCTTGGTTGGAAGTTGGCAAAAAGACACTTGACAGTGGAGTTTTGCCCAGAGTTTTGTTATAGGTTTTCCAGCTAATAGAAAAAGACAGAATGAAGACAAAAAGAAAAAAGGAAAAGGAATTTGATATTGGGACATTTATAATTCAGCTATTTTTAACCTTCTTTCTTTTCTTCTTTCCATGCTCTCTTACCCATGGACAAATGCCATATGCCATTAAAGCAACTGGCTTTTCAAACTGGACACTCTCCAAAACCCGTGTGTAAAGATGAAAAATAAATAAATACTGGCGCCAAGATATTACGCATCTTATCTTTGGAGAGTTGTTAATTCAGAGGTACCATATGCGATGGCTGTCTATGGTTAGCATGGTCATAATCATTATTAGGCATATTGAACCTCCAACACTAATTCCAGTGTCATGAATTCAGTTTAAAAGCAACTCTTCTGCAGTCAGGTTCTGGCAAAACTTCAAAGCTAACATTCAAAGTCGGAAAGCTTAAAACCGTGCAAGCTTATTTAGATTCCTTAAATGGTCTGGTTTATGAGATTTCTGGGCATTTGAAGCTTTGTAAGCCATTGCAGAGTGAAAAAAGTTAATCTGTGCAGCTACGTTTTCAATAACGTGACATTAGATTCATTTCAAAGGCTTTTCTTCTTGGGTACCAAACCACACTCAGGATTTCTCCAGGGTGTAGAATACAGGCTCTTCCTTATTTATTTATTTATTTTTAATGAAGAGATTGCTTCTCATGCTGAGGATTATATAGTCAGACTCTAAAGATATCTGTGTTTTTTGATATATCAAAAGAGCAAAAACGGGCTGTTGTCTAAAAAAAAAATAAACATATATATATATCTGAACTAAGAGGGAAACTGCATTTTTTAGGCAGGAAGCTCCTAAAAATATAGGTGAACTTTTCAATAAAACTGACATTTGTGACTGTAAGGGCTACATCAACATGACATTTGAAACACAGAATTCTGAATGCACATTCTCTCTGGCTCTCTGTCTTTGCTCTCTCATTTCAATATTTTTAGAAAGCATCTATTCTCTTAGTAAGATGTATGAAATGAATATTTTTATATTATTGACTAAGCTTCTTTCTATGTAATTCTTTCAAAACACATTTTTTAAATTATAGGCAACTTAAGAGTTAATAGCAAAAAACAAAATAGGACCCAGAGTAGCCAAGAAATGGTAAATAAATGTTTAAGAAAACAAAAATTTTATTTCTGTTTTGTTATTTTTATATAAGAAGAAATTTTCCCATTAACAAGTTTTATTAAAGTGTTTTACTCTATTTTTCTCCATAAGATAAGGAGAATTTCCCATCAAAATGTATAATTAATACTTACTCAAATCTGTATATTGACCTGATGTGCTCAAAGCTATAGTCCCTGCATTTGGGAATATTTTTTACTTGAAATATTGGCATTGGGAATTTCAAAAATGGTTATAAGTAGCCACATAGCCTGCCTGGATTGTTTTGTTTTGTTTTGTTTTTTCTTTGTCTTTTTAATGACAAACTATATCTCAACAACTTGATTACAAGTGTCTGGATCACAGCGATTTAATCTTAAAACATATTTTCATCTCTCTGGGTACCTTTCACAGTATTCTCCACAAAGTAGATTAGTTTAAGCCAGTTTTGGATGAACAGATATATGAAATAATGAATTATTGAATTTTGATAATTATTTGGAGTTTCACATTTTTGACTCCAAACCCAAATTGAAAATTAAGTTAATCATGCATTTATTTTAAAAATCAGATATTTTTTTCTGAAGTAAATTATGTTCTCTCTATATTATTATTTTTCTAGATTTTCAGTCATATCATTAAATCATATATACATATATATTCAACAGTTAAATTAGCCAAATTGAAAATAACATATCCAAAAAGTTCATTAACTAAGAAAATTTTTCAAATCCATTATGATATAGTATGTAGTCATTAAAACAGTAATCATTATTTTTAATGTCCTTTGTCACCTCATCTTCATCTCTGCCCCTTCCACCATCTCAAGAGAGAAACCAGAAGTTCATGTCCCATAATCCCTTTCCAGAACTGTTCCAGTTTAGATTCTGAAGGCAAAGAGGAGAGTCCTTGTTTTCTAAAGGCAGTTGTACACAAGAATCCTGTAGCTTTGGGCGTCCCACTTGAGGATCACCCACTTCAGTGCTGAGGCACCTAGGGTTTCTGGCAGCAATCAGGTGCCTCTAGAATGTTTCTTCAGAAACATTCTCTTTGATATTGAGATATGGTTGCAATCATTGGTGGCAATTTTTTTGCAATGTTTTCACTTCCATATTGACTGAGTATGGCCTTTCTAGTCTTCTCTCATTGAGCAGCACTTAAGCCTTTAATTTCCTATATTATATCTCTTTGTACTCCAGTTTCCTAGAGTGTCTCCTGTTTTCTTGACTGCACCTTGAATGTTTCATCTAGTTACCTCATACATTTATATCTATGGATATGGAAAGATGTTCACCATATATTATAAAGTGGAAAAATTAAGCAAGATATAAAATAGTATGCATAAAATGGTACTGTTGTCTTCTTCCCTTTATTTGTATTTTTAATTGTAAGCATTGACGATATCCAAAAATTTATGGATGTCATGGATTACATTGTTCACAGTGCTTTTTTATTCATTTTTTTCTGTTTTGAACAATTAACATGGAGTACATGTCCAATAAAAATAAAGAACGAACATTCAAATGTACTAATACATAGTTTAGTATAAATATATGTATGATTATTTTAATTTGTAGAAGTGAACTGGGAAATGTGCTAAAGTACAATATTCAACCTCCATTAGCCTGGGAGTAATAAATGCCCACTGAGGCAAATCCTTGTGGTACTGTCAATTTACTTTGTGCTTCCTGGACATAAATCCTTTCTCTGGCAGATGACTGATAGATTAAAAAATATATCATAATTCAAATGAGGTGATCCACAAACGCATGGATATTTTTAAAATGCTAATACAAAACAAATGTTACCCACAAATGACTGTCCTGAACTACAGATTTTCTTAGAAATACTCAAAATGTTTTGAGTTTTATTGTTGTTTTACCTTACAAAGTTGAAAACAAGTATCTTATGATTAATTTGTTGTAGAATATAAGCAAGATCATATATAAAGGCTTCTGTTTCTTTGGGCTTTTTCCTTGTTTATAAATTGTTAAAAATAAATTTTGTTTTTTCTATTAATTTACTTGGTAGATTAGATAATAATCTCATACTCTTTGGGTCCCTTTTTAAATATATAACACCCTAAACCAAGAATGTGTAAGGATTTATAAGGTTTAGACTGGTGCCAGATTAAAAACAAAAAAATCCTTCATTATATAGTTAAAAACTAAGTTAAACTTCTATTTTGATTATAATCTGATAGGTATCTCTGAAAATATTTGTAAAAGTTAATTTCTTACAGAATCAAATTAAATCAGGGTGCAAGTATAGTATATATCTTTTTTGGTAAAACATCATAAAATATCTTGACTAAATCATTTGCAATGAAAAAAGATATTTTACATTTAATGCCTACAATTTTTTTCCCCATTTTCAGGAAGTGTTTTCATAAGTCTTATTATATACCCACTTCACAGACTAATTTCACAAGTTTTCTCAAAATGCTGGGCAAACTTAGCAAAATGAAATGAGCACTATTTGTGTTCTAAAGCAAACGAATTCCCACTGTATTCTTGAAGAGTAAAAAAGGCTATTGTAAGTGAGGTGCTATTTGCAAATACCTAGGAGATAAGACAGGAAAGACAGACTCTTTGTTGTGACAGAAGGGACCTGACATTTTAGCACGAAAGTACTTTAAATATCAAAGGTGAGTGTAGGAGTTAGCTGAAAGCAACATAAATGTGTTTAATGCCAGAAACATAGTTGAAATACTTGGATAGTTCTTCCTGTTTAGGAGAAACAGAGCTGTAGTGGAAACCTGACATGGTCCATTAGTAGAAACAGATCTGGGAACTAAGTTAATTGTGTCTATGTTTGTATACATTGATATTTTGATGATACAACTGAATAAATGCTAAAATGAAAATTAATATAGAATTAAAATATAAGAACTAAAGTTAGTTAAATCAGTAAAAATAAATTATGAATATAACCTCAAATAGGTATGACTTGCCCATTGAAAAGAAAAATAATCTTTAGGTGTCAAGTATCATCATTTTAACCAACTTTATTGTAATAATACAATGTACTTAAAACATAGATATTAAAACAACTCAAAGATAATCATGCCAACATATTTTAAGAAAGCTGTTATTGGTTTAAATGAAATAGTAAGTAGATTTATTTAATAATGTCATTGGAACTGCCTACTAATGATTTAGCACTATTCTCTGACACACCATACATTCCATACTCTCATCCTGATGCCTTCACCATGCACCAGTAAATTCATAGGTGTGGGCAGCATCAAATGAATGCTCTATTAGGTTAACATCACTAAAGCTAAGTGATTTTATTTTACATAGTGAAAACTAGAACACTGCTCACACAACTGCTGACATGTAAACAGTTTACATAAGTTACTAACTTGAAATGTCTATTCAGATAAGCAAGGGCAGATCTCCATGTTTCAACTGTTTGACACAATGATGGATTATTTATTTACTGAACAGCACTGGTGGCCAGAAAATCTGATTTCCATGCATGAAATCCATGAAACCTCAGCCACTGAACAGTTTCTTTTACATGTGGCAAAGGTCATCTATCAAGGGATTTTCTCAGGTTTTGTGTGATTGGTCATGCCTCATTTCCTTCAAGAAAATATGATTTCCCTAAAGTCTGTGCATTTTAAAAGACTCACAAAAGGCCCAGAAAGTTATTTCCTCTCTGTTTGTGATAAGCACAGAATATAGAGGCTAACCTACGGGGAACGACAAGCAACTGTTTGTAGCTAGAGACCATATTTAATCCTATCATTAGGAAAGCTTTAGCACTCACCAGGTATAAAAGGGCTGCAAAATTAGACACTTAACCTTGTCATTTAACCTTGCAGAGTTTAATCTGCATTCAAAGTTTAATAAAAATATCACATAGATCTATCCTTATATATTAAAAAGGATTTGTTTCAGATAATATATTTCAAATTTAGAGTCATTTGGTGAAGGACTGTGTGAAGATTTGGCTACTTTTAAAAAAAGTCACCATTTCCAATTTTTGACCTGAAAAATCAATGAGAAAGAACAGTAAGAAGTTATATTTCTATGAAAAGTTTTAAGAACAATAAATATGAAACATAGTGAAAATCAAGAGCAATTTAAAGAGCACTGTTTGCCTGAAAAGAGATTATGACATGTAATTCTTGGAGATTAAAGAGAAAAAACCCTAGTATCCTAACTTAACTATGTTTATGAAATATTCTTTGAGTCACAGTTAAGAAATATCTTAGAGTATCCATCAAATCATACCATACCTAGATTTCTTTTCTATTTTTATCTCTCTTATGTAGTAAAACATTCATTTGTCTGCTGGAGACTATTCAAAGTTAGATTTGGAGAACAATGAATAGGAGGTTGGGAAAATCATACCATGCATATATAGCATGCTTTAGCTTTCTCATGAGAAGCCTGTGTGTGTGTGTGTGTGTGTGTGGTATGTATGCATGCATGTCTACTATTTAATTATGTTTAACTTGTACTGAGATCTTCTTAGGAGTAAAGAGTGTAACCATCAGGGACAACCATCACAGTTAAAGTGGTATTTAGAGAAAATGGTACCAAAAATAACATTTCCTGAGGGAGTTGCAAAAGAAAGGTAGAGACTTTCACAAGCAGATAAAAGCAGTATTTTAAACACTGACATTTGGATATGGACAAAATGGGTTAATATTTCTTCTTGCTTTTTCTTTACAACCAATATATGTAGGATTTGGGAGAAATAACCCCTAATTTGTTATTTTAGTTATGGATCTTCCTTGATCATGAGCAACTTTGATATACCAAAGTTATTAAATAATATAAATGAAATATATTTACACACACATACACTTATATACATATACTATCTTTGGTTAAGTTAGTATATATGTATATTTATGTGTGTGTGTGTGTATTTGTGTGTATGTGCACACATCATTGAGACAAGTATCAACTCAACTTCAATAGAAACACAATTTCTCAATGACTAATTTTGAGTAATTGACCTGTGTTGAAAGAATAATAACTATTCAACTGACTCAACATTAGACACGTATTTCCTAACTTGGTCATACTATTAAAATCAATGATAAGAATATTAGGAATTATAATTTTTGCCAATAATTTTTGTATAATTAATTGTATAAAATATTTCTGACACCTTTTCTAAATATTTAAGAAAGGTAATTTCTGAGTCTTTTTACAGTACCTTCAGTTTTAATACTGAACTTCTGTCAAAGTGTATTAGTTTCAAAGAGAAGGGAATATTGGAGAATTTGCTACAAATAGGATATTTCTTTAAACTATTTTAATATTATAGTCTTTTCAACTATAGATTCTTAATGTTTCTTGAATTAGATTAATTTTGACAGCAAATTATTTTTCTACCCAATGCCATGAGTATTTTAAATTATAAACAAGTGTTTTATACCATTACCAGTATGAAGTAAAATGTGTTTTACATAGCTATGGGTGATATTCCTCAACTATTAAATATATCTTTCTTTTGAAATTATAGAGGGATATGTACACATGGATTTTCTACTTCATATTTATGTGGTATGCTTGAGACATGTATTTTCTTATAATAAATCACATTAATGTTTAAGCTCTATAGATTTTTAAATAGATATTTTGACATTTAAATGGCATGATTTCATGAGTAGTACTTTAAGGATTACAGAGATGTTCATGTAAAGAACTAGTTGGCATTTATTTTCTGATAGGATTCTTACTAAAAGTAAACTGACATTCCTTTTGGTGCTTTATTTACTTGATATATTATGTACAAAAGAATATTCCTTATGCAACCAGTCCTTTCTTATGAATTTTAAAAATAACAAATAATCATTACTTGTTATAAATTTCTGACAGTTTAAGGGTTAAAAAAATCGGTTCCTTTAAAGCTAATATCCAAATTACTGTTTAAAAGAAACCTGTTTCATTACTACTCAGTACCACAGAATTGCTTTTTTATTGTTTGAAATAGGCTGACTATATTTAATATATTTTACTGATTTATTTTTTAAATTCTGTAATCCATATATTCATGTGAAATAAAATGTAATTTCTTATGGCAAAGTAATGTCAGTTGCTAGACTTGACAATTAAGTGTACACAAATGAGAGCAGTGCTTAGGAATTTCCTGAGTATTTAAGAACAAAACTAGCCATCTTCCCCTTTGTTATTAATAAGTATCAAGAGGTCCACAAATGGGGCTGCTCACATGGACTGCAATGTGAAGACCTGACAGTGTGTCTAATGGCTGTACACTGCAGCTCCTGGTGCCTTATGCTCCATGTTCTCTAAATGCCTGAAGTGATGGTGAGTCAGTGGATTACAGAGACACTAAACGCCAGGAGAACATTTGCTGCTTTGATGCTACAAATTTCAAATGAAGATGCAGTAAAAAAAGTGGCTGGGGCTTCCCTGGTGGCGCAGTGGTTGAGAGTCTGCCTGCCAATGCAGGGGACACGGCTTCGAGCCCTGATCTGGGAAGATCCCACATGCCATGGAGCAACCAGGCCCGTGAGCCACAACTACTGAGCCTGCGCGTCTGGAGCCAGTGCTCCGCAACAAGAGAGGCCGCGACAGTGAGAGGCCCGCGCACAGCGATGAAGAGTAGCCCCTGCTCGCCACAACTAGAGAAAGCCCTCGCACAGAAACGAAGACCCAACACAGCCAAATAAATAAATAAATAAATAAATAAATAAAAATTTATTAAAAAAAAAAAAAAAAAAAGTGGCTGATGCATTTCCTAGGACAAAATAGAGAAAAGAAGTAATAAGAATTCCAAAATACCCTAGTATTCAAAAATTTTCCTCTGATGCAAATACGAAGTCCAGCTCCCAAGAGACTAGTGAAATTCAGCTTTCATAATAATTTCTGCCTTATTGAAAAAAAAAACAGAGGTCCCTTGAGAAAAGAAATGCAAAGTTGCTATTAAATAAATGTAAAATATGCTAATATAGTGGTTGGAAAGTCAAGTGCATATGAAGCCTGACACTAGGGATTGCTTTGGTTCTAATGTTACAGTTTGTGACAAAGATCAGAATTATTTGACACAGTAATTAGTTCCCCTTTTTGTTCAAGTTCAACAAAACAGTCTGTTCCATTACCCAGCACTCACCCCCACCTTCATTTTTCTTTCTTTTCCTCATCTCTTTATTGAGTGTATTTTTCATTCTCATGAGTTCAGTGACAACTAGAACCCTTTTGTTAAACTGCATGTTTTATTTTTAGATTTATTTTATCTTTCCTTAATTTAAGTAATAATATGATGACTTTTTCTTTCCTTCTTTTTATTTATTTAATTTTTTGTCATGAGAGCAATGGATCAAAATTTGGGGTTTCAATGAATAAACCTAAAAATGCAGCATTCAAAGACATAGTAATAGTGCATGCCTATTAGATTATCAGATATTTCTGTGTTACCCTGAGATAATATAATGTTCATATTTAAGCATAATAAATTCTACATGCTGTAACGATTAATATGCAAAATAATGGAAATCATGCTACTTCATATTATTCAAATCCAATATTAAGTGCTTGAAACATTTAAAATAATATAAATGAATAAACGAAGAAATTGGTTTTGGTAAAAAGGCTTGGATAATAGTCACCTGCTTATTAATTTGGAGGACAAATTATAGGTGACTATGGATGAATAAAATGACTGCTTATTTCATAATGTAGAGGACATTTGGTATTTTAAACTTGGAATCTTAAGTAGGTTACTACACTAAGCAGCAGTTCTGGCTGTACGAGTTTCTATTTTAAGGAGCAAAGAAACATGAAGCTGCATTCTGAGAACTGGGAATAAACTCAGTGAAAATATTTTTAGATTTCAAGATACCAAGTGATGGTCACACAACCCTGACATCCCATAAAGTCCTGCAGGGTCACAGATTAATCACTTACCTCAATCTCTCACAAGAACTCTAAGTCATTCTCAAAATCTCTTGAGATTTAACTCCTTTGGCTTTGGTGAATATTCAACCACTACCCCACTTCTTCTGTCAGTTTCTTCCTAATAGATTTTCTTCACTCCAGTCAAGTTAAACCCATTATTTTTTCTCACTAGAAATACCTTTGCTCTTATGCTTCTTTTAAAACATATACAGTGTTTTCAGGTTTCTTGCAAGTCTTTTTTTCTTCCAATGCAGAAGTTAGGCTCTAAGAGAACAGAAGTATTGTCAACACTCCTCACCACTGAACCCCCAAGACCACAATAGTGCTTGGGACATTTAGATGGTTAATAAGTGTTGTTTAATTGATAACAATATATGAAAGATTATAATCAATCAACAAAAAATCATAATGATAGCCTTGGTAATACAACAATTTAGTGAGTATATACTGCATGCTAGGTTTCTCATTTATTCTTTAATACTCGTAATGACTCTCAGAGATGGAAAACACTATCCTTTTTTCACATGTGAAACTAAAGCCCTAAGATTATTTTGACAATAATGTTTGAAAGTATCATTTACATGGTCACCTAGAATCTCTCCTCTTATACTCTTGATTAAGAGTATCTAATGATGATGTTCTGCATACGCTACTGCCACGTCACATCATGGATTGTTAGTGCTCTCTTTACTACTGGAAATAGAGTCATAGTGCTTTTAACTCTATTCAGATTAAAGAACCAATCCCAGAAGCATCAGAACCAGTTCAGAAAATTGATCCTTAAGATAGTAGTTGTCTAGAATAACTCTTGGCACCAAAATCTATATTAGGGTTCTTTAAGGGAACAGAGCAATCCCATATATATAATCTATTATATATCTATGTTATCGATCTCTCTCTCTCTCTAGAGACAGAGTTTAGTTGGGAATTTGCTCACACTATTGTGGAGGTTAGCAAATCCAACTTCTGTAGAGTAAGCTGGCAGGCTGGAGACCAAGTGGAGAGTTCAGGTTTCATCTTGACACCTTGACTCCCAAGGCAATCTGGAGGCAGAATTTCCTCTTCCTCCAAGGATCTCTGTCTTTTTCTTCTTAAGACCTTTAACTGATTGGATGAGGCCCACCACATTATGGAGTGTAATCTGCTTTTCTCAAAATCTATTAATCTAAATGTCAAATGTTAATCTTATCTAATAAATACCTTTACAGTGACATTTAGCCTGGTGTTTGACCAAATATCTGAGTACTGTGGCCTAAGGTGACACATAAGATTAACTGTCACTAGGCAGAAAAACTCAGTTGCTCTGGACCTCCAGAAAAACATAGAATGCTTTCAGAATTAACTGCCTGAAGGAATGGGAGGCTGGGGCATTTACTCACTGGCCACTCCCCCCCCCACACACACACATATTGGTTGAAGTTTACCCTTAAGGGCACTAGACCCCTTATTCTTCCTGGCTAGAACTAAATGAGTTTCTATGGCTTTGGAGATGCTCCTGGATAAATTTAAAAAGACTCAGTTGATTCTGAGCTTGCAGGTAACTGACCTGCAAGGAGCTGAGCTGAAATTGGCATGCATCTTTGAGAGTTTCCAAATCCATATCTCTAGCCCTGCCAACTCTACTTCTGCATCTATAATCTTAATAGTCTAATAATCATCTCAGACATAACATACCATGATTAGCAACACTTTTTTTTATCTTTCCCACCTGCTGGTCTTCCAGTATTTTTCTTATTAGTGAGTAGTACCAATGCTTATCACTTTGCACAGCCTGTACAAAGGAAATCATCCTAATTCTATTCTTTGCTTGTACCAATGTGTTCTCTTGGCTTTACCTTCAATATGTATCCTGAACCTGGGTGTTTTTCCCCACTTCCACTGCTGTCATTCTACTCCAAGTCTTGTCAGTTCTTGCTAACAAACCAAAATAGGCTGCAGAGTGAGCATTTAAAAATGTAAATCATATCTTATCATTCTTATGTTCAAAAGAAGCCAATGTCTTTTCCATCACAATCATTATAAAACCCAAACTCTACATAATTTGGCTCTTCCCTATCCTAGAACTCCCTCTTCTACCTCTTACCATTCCCTCATTTGTACTCCAATCATATTTCATTCTAGTGACTGCTTAAATGTGATTTTCTCAAGCAAGCATCCCCGAGAGCCTCTTATATAAAATTGTCCATCCTTTTTTGCCTCTTATCACATTCTGTGCCTTAGTTTGTTTCACTGGTTTCATAGATTTATCAGCACCTGGCATTATATTATACATTTATTTATGTTTATTTTCTCTCCCTTGTTAAAATATAAGCTTCATGAGGGCAAATTTTTGTCTTGCTTATGTCTTTATTTTCTATGCCTAAAAAATGAGACCGACACACAATTGCACTAAATTAATAGTTGCTGAGTGAAAGAATTGTTATTGAATTTAGATATGTGCAATAGTGGCTAAGAGGAAAATTTAAATATTGCAGCCTATTTATGTATGACATATATGTAATACAAAGGGATTCATTTAAAAAAACATCCTGGATACTTTTGCGAAAAATGTAAGCAAAGTAATTGGAGTATGTACTTATCTTAATAGGCAACTTACAAAGAAATACACACGATGTTAAATTTACTAATAATGTTATTCTTAATTTATGTTATTCTTTTAACTACTCAGATTTTTCACCTCAACAATTACATAAGGATAAGAGCTACAATACTATACAAACATGTAATATGTATTTTTGTTTGTGTCTGTTTTGTAATTTAAAAAATACAAGATCTCCTGGCATATATATTTTTTCTCATTTTAAGTTTAAAAAATGTATACAATTCCCCTATTGTTTTAACAGTTTTTTCCTTAGGAGAATTACTCTTCATTCTCCATTTGACTTATTTGTATCCAAGGGTTTGGCATCTTAGACTCTATGAAATTTTGCCTCAATAAGTATGTGCTTAATACGTCTACTTAAATGACAACAGCTAACACTGAAATTTGAGGCAGATTGTGTGCTAGACTTACTATTTTAAAGCATCCTGAAAATATACTGAGAATAAAACAAACTAAAAACAGAAAGCATTTCTCTGGCCTCAACAATATTAAATTACTATTTGAATCCATGGCTTATTATTGGACACTCTCAAAGGGAAAATAATAACATTTTGAATGTTTACTTGCAGTGCAAAAGAAAAAAAATGGATGGCCTTATATTTAACCTTGACATTAAGGTATTGAGTCATTATTGTTATGTTGATAATTGGTTCATGGTTTTTACTTAATATTTGTTGAATGAATGAATGAATAAATGAGTTGGGAAGAAAAGATCTTCTGCCTATGAGCAATCTGAATATCATCCCTGACCCAATTTGACTTTCGGTAAAGTAACTTGAGGAGCTAGACAAGTATTCTAAAAATTGTTTCAGTTGGCAAGTTTCAGACCTTCCCTTAAAAACTTTATAAAATCATCAAAAGCCATTATGATGTTGACTTAATGGTCCATTTTTTTTTCTCTATTCTTTACACAAAGTCTTCTCTTTATTTTTTTTCTTTATTTTTAATTATATAGATTTAGACAGTTTTGTATGAATTTCTCTTCTACATCCAGTACATGGTAATATCTTCTCATTAAAATTTTTGAAAAGATAATTTTTTTCAAAAAGTCAGTTTTTCTTTCATATTGTTTTTGTTTCTTCCTCACTGTCCTCTAATTCATCAACATTTTTCTTACACTTAGGTATCTGAATAAGATATCAATGAGATCAGATGTTGCAAAGAATCATGTTTTCAAGTGCCATGTCTCATTTCTGACACATACCAAGTCTGATTTCTGTTATCAATCCAGTTCTTTTAGCCTAACTTGGTTTCAGGTTCCATTTGACCATTAAGTGTTTCAATATTATGTTCTGTTATTTTCCTCCAGGAACAATCATTTTCTCAAATTGAATTTCTTTCTACTTTTTTCAGACCAGGGAGTGAAACTGATAGTTTTGAACACCCTTAGATGCTATCTTTGGCTTCACAGTGTAGCATCATCACCATCCTACATCTGCACAACACCATCCTGCACAAATCTGCCACTCCATATGTTGCATCGTGCAAGGAGATTACAATGGGCTTGAATTTGGATTTCAGTCAGAGATTCCCTGGAGACATTCCACAGGAAAAAATATTGCTCAAGCCAACATTTAAATCCTTGCCTAGAGCTACCCCCTCCTCCAAAGAGAAATATAATGAGAATGAAAGCACAGACCCACAAATCCAATTGCCACATTTTTTTCTTCTTTTGAGGAGTTTGTCCTGTCCTCCTTGTTGTGATTCCTTTCTGTTGGTACTGTCATTTGCCAGATGGGCTTTATTTTTAAATTTAAATACTTTATTTTGTGGCAATGTTACCCATTTCATCATATTCAATGCCAGCTCTTATTCCTTCAAAATCAAATGCTTGGCACATCCTTAAATTGTTTAAGGATCAGGCACTGGGAACTTAACATAGAGAAAGGGGAAAAACTATACATTTCTATCACTCTAATATTGAGAGTAACAAGCATAGAATGAGTTTTAAAGGGAATCTTTGAACATAGCTACGAGTTTCTTTCAGTGACAACCAGTGGATAAATACTGCTCACAACATGCCAACAAATAGTAAAATCTAGGAGAATGTGAGCAGAGAACAAAGATACCTCAAAAAACAAAACTGATCTATTCCAGTGCCCATACTTCTTCCTTACCAATATACACACAAGGGGCAGAAACTCGGGAGGGGGTGAGATCATTGCAATTTAGAAAGTCATTTACTAATGGCCAAAAAAGTGTTTAACTTGAAAATATAAGCAAAAAATCTATTGTGTTGAAATACTTTTTTCTTTTTTGAGTATATTTATATATTAATATTTATTAAAAATGAGTAGAATTTATTGCTTGGTGTATATATTTTTTCAACAATGTTCTTTAAATTGTTTGGCAGACCAGTTAAAGACTAAAACTATGTATAAAGGTACCTTCTGATAAACATGACCAGTTCCTTTATGTGTGCAAATTACTACCTGAGTCTTGACTAGAATCCATGTGTGAGCAAACCGGCTTCTCATTATATGCTTCTAGCACTGAAAATCATTTCTTTTTCCAATCTATTCAGACCAGTGGTCAGTAATATAAAGCACACCTCAATTCTGTCTCTCATCTTTATTTAAAGTACAGTCATCTGGCAATTTCAACATTTCAGAACATATTTCGTAAGGAAAAGAGAATCATTGGCCTCTATGCAATAACAAGATCACTGTAAATCCATACACTAATGTGTGTATACTCCTTAGCAATTACTTTCACTTTAGCCTTCACTTACTCCTCTCCAAAACTCCCTCTGCCTAGAGATACATTTTTTCCTTTCAGAACTCAACTTAAATGTTTCTCTGACTCACAGAGGCAAAATTATTTGCTCCCTCCTCTGCTTTGCCATTTCATTTCTATTATACCTCTTCTCTTCCTTATGTATTTCTCTTTAATTATGCTAAAGTATAAGAATTAATGAGCAGAGGCAAAATGGATTTATCTTTATATTTGCCAACAAAATTATTTACTTCATGGTAAAAACTCAATAATAACTAGTTAGTGCAAAAAAAATGAATTTAAAAATGTCACTGAGTTTTCACTATGAGATCATTGACCCCCCCCCCCTTTCAGTTGTACTATAAGGATTTTACAAACAGACCAGAGATAATATAAGTGAAACATTAGAGAAGACACAGGGACTGGAGAATTATAAATCAAAGACACAATGATTATGATGATGATAATAATAAATAGGCAATAATCATGAATGTGAGACAGAAGAATTACAAAAAAAAACTGAATAAAAAATAAGTTATAGGTTATTATGATAGACTACGATCACTGAAGTTAAAAATTACTATCCAGAATCATCAAGAATATTAATATAGAAAAGAGAGCAGCAAAGGAAAAAAAGATAGACATTAAACCAGTTGATTTTATCACTGCTGTATATAACAGTAGGGTGAAGCACTGAAAAAGTCATCATTCCTTAAACACTTGTGTTGGAATTTTTGAGTGAGAAATCTGACATAATAAATGTGATATTAGAAAACTAAATTTGTCTTTAAAATGTATAAATCATTTGGAAGAAAGCATTGTATTTTTGCCAAAGACTAGTTCTCTAAGTAGGTAGGTCTTTTTAAATTTTTTTAAATGAAATGACAAAATAGTAAAAGAAATATTGTCCCTGGAATTATGGTGCACTGACTAAAGAATAGTTAATGTCCTCATTTAAGTGTTTCCATGATACTTTGTTGTGCTGCTCTGTCCATCTTTGTAGGCACCAGCTCAGGGGGCTCTTTAGATAATATTCAAAGAATGAGAAACAGAAGTCTGATGGATATGTTGACTAATGGTGCATCTTGAAACAACCTGCTGACCACTGAGGAGTTTGTTAAGAATGAAAAAGCAGACTGCTACTATAAACCCAGAAAGCCTTCTCAGGATTGGTAGAACAAGGTAGCAAATGATACTCTTTGGTCTCCACTTGCATCATTCTTCAAGTTTTTCAAAACCAAGAGAAATACTGAAGAGATGAAGATGGTATTGCAATACAACCTGGAGAATATTGACACATCATCTCCTCCCTTTACACATATTTGTTCCAGAAGAGAAGCCCACATGTAACATACACTCTGCCATGGAACCAAGAAGGTCTACAGCTGAAAGAGCACAGCAGAACTTCTTAGCTAAAAATAAATGTTTTGTGAGATTTTAATAATATTTTATAATTTAATGGTATATTGATCCTTAATAGTTTCTCTGGTTCAAAGATCATTCTTATAATAACAAAATGAAAAGAAAAAACTCCTTTTACCATTTGCCCTCATAACCCCTGGTTGCCATTTTTCTCAACCCTCTAATTATTTTATAGTTAATAAAGAAGAAGGAGTTCTTTCTAAAACTTTTGCTTGCGGCTCAAGGTTTGAACTCACACTGCTGATTGTATCACTTAATCTGAAAAGGGGAAAGCTTAATTATGCTCTACAAGCAGTTCTAAAATTATTTAATTGGTGACTGACCAAAATCTTTTTCTTTGAGGAAATGAAAGAAAATTAACTTGAATTTTGACTAGCAAGAGAAGGTTAGTGTATATAAAATACATATATTTTAAAATGGAAGAACCACTAAACATTGATTGTTATAAATCTGCAAAAGAATGAGATATTGCTCTGTCTTTTAAAATTAATAATTTAAGTAAACTAATATTTAATTAAAATATTTAAATTAAAATATTTAATTTATTAAAATTAAATTAAAATATTTAAAATAAAATATTTAAATTAGAATCACATATGAATTGCTCTTGAAAATAACTTTTGCAAAGAGGAAGGCATTCAGATTTGTTCCTAAATTAATAATGGGATGAACATCTTTATACACCAGTTAACGCATTATAAGTAAAACAGTAAGGTCACAGTCTACAGTAAATTAACACAGATTTGTAGAAAACCTTGACCTCCCACACCTAACATAGCTACACCTTTAATTAATTAATGCAATTTTCTACAACTAAATATTAATAATGCAGTTTTCTCAAAGAGTGTTTCCTCAGTTTTACACAGCAACATACCCTACAATAAAACCATAAAAGAAAACCTCAGGATGGCTTAGAAAGCCCTTTGCTCTTTTGAGTAAAGTGATAGAGAAATGCAACTTCATGGTGTTGATCAGATATAGGATGAGAGGAGTTAACTTAAGTATAGCTGACATTCAGTTTTCTCCAGGCTTTTCCCTTATCTTTATAAATAAACACTTTCAATTCTCAAAGACTTTTGTGTCAACAATTCATTTACTTAAAGTTTCTTATCAAGTATATTCATAACATATTGTCCTTGGGGGTCAACCAAAAATTTAACCTAGGTTAAATCGGAGTATTTTTAAATGATACTGATTTTACTTTACTGAGTAAAGATATGAGAATCATATGAGTCACATCAGGGGATTTAATGCAACATGTATTTTAAAAATTACTTCAGTATTTATGATTTTTCTCTAGATATGGTTCTTCTTCTTGCAGAGAATGGGAAGGTAAAGAAAGTAGAAGTTTGTACAATCCTACTTATCCTTACCACTTCTCTGTGACCTGCTCACCTCCCACCCCACTTCTGGACAGTGTCAGTTATTCCTTTATTAATGAAGCCCTCTACATTACCTCTTGGAACATTGTGTGTGTGTGTGTGTGTGTGTGTGTGTGTGTGTGTGTTAAGATAGCTTGTATTGTAAAATCTGCATACGCCAACCCTCAGGAAGCCTAAGAGCACCTTGAATACAAGGCTCGGCTTATTAACATTTCTATTCTCACAACTAATATGGTTAAAGGCATAATGGATAGTAGGAACCCTAGTCGTTTGTTTTTTTTTTTAAATGAATGACTAACATTTTGAATCAATCAAACAACATGATTAATATCTCATCTTTCCCAGGTAGCACAAACAGTGATTTTAAAATTCCAATTACTTGGAGTGACTCTTTAACCATAGAATTAAAGATGAGTTTCATGTATCACAGCAGAATATTGGAAAAAGTTTTTTCAGCAAGTATTAGACTCAGTTTCTCCTAAATCAAATTACCTAGATATCAATCCCTTACTGCTTATCTACAGTCTCCACATTTTCCCTAGTAATCAAACAATAAGAGATAGATGATTATTAGCTAGAGTATAGGATAGAGGAGTAGAGAAGAAGTAGACATTATTCAATTTGATACCTTATATATATACTCCAACAACATGCAAAGGAATCCCATGTTGATACTAAGAAGGAAATTTTTACGAAGGTAAATTATGTAATATTTAAAAATTCTCTGCTAACATAGAATGAATCTAAAACCTCTACAAAATGGTCAATAGATATTACACATCTCATCTTTTATTCTAAATTAAACATGAGTAAAAGTTATTATAATAGCAGCTATTTAAAATAAAGCAGAAATTAGGTTAAATTCTCCACTTACAGTTCAGAATATGTAACTGGGCTTATTAAAACAAAAGTGAGAGGGAGAGAAAGAGACAGAGAATAAATGTCTTAACTCCCATCGTTATGTGGCATGGGCAGGATGGTTATAAACCTCTCTGTTGTGTCCATTTCAGACGTGAACAACATCTGTTACTGTATATGATGAGTAGCTGCTGGAGGGCTGTGACCTG
Source organism: Balaenoptera physalus (assembly GCF_965194825.1). Taxonomy (NCBI): domain Eukaryota; kingdom Metazoa; phylum Chordata; class Mammalia; order Artiodactyla; family Balaenopteridae; genus Balaenoptera; species Balaenoptera physalus. Next base: position 64,405,096 of record NC_138888.1, read on the forward strand.
CTGAGACCAGCCAATGGCATCTTAGTTGTAGTGACTTGGCTCTCTGGCTTCCCACTAAATTTGCAGATTTGTGGTCATCTTCTGGTAAGTGTAACATTTCAAACCTTTTTGTAGAAAATACATCCCTAGATCAGTCTTTCAGGGATACTCTGATCAAGTTTGTGTCAGCTGAAAAGAGGAGTTCTTAAGGGATTGAGAGAAGTCTACACAGTTTCTTCTCATTTTATCTGTAGGAAAAGAAATGATTATCTGCTTCCATATGAAATATATGATATACTCTAAAAACTTCACTTTAAACCATCACTAATGTGAAGTTCCTCATTTTGAAATGAGAGGATCATTAAAAAAATACAGTAAATTTCAAAAAAGTCTTAATTGTAGATGATTCATTACCTTCAGTTATCTAACAGGCTGGATATTGATGTCTCAGTGTGAAAAAGAGAAATATCAGATATAGATGGATGCTGTCACACATTATCTGCTGTCGTAGATAAATGCATGGGCCACAAGAAATGCACCTCTCAGCAGCAGAACTAAGGATTGGGTGTTGTTTGAGAAATATGCAAAGATGTTTTTGTTAGTCTGCTTTTGTCTACCCACCCACATCCCTTCTCTCCTCCTTTCCCACTCATGCACACTTCCTAAAACTATGATCCTACATTGTTAAGGATTAACAATGTTAAGGTCACTCTTCCTTGTTAAAGTCAATGCTGCTGAACAATATTTAACCCAATTTGAATAAGGTTGATTTAATTAAAAGTTAGCTATTAGATGTGATTTTGTAAGCACAGTTGTATTTTTTTAAAGAAGTAAAGTCTCTTTAACTGTGTTAAAAAGTAGATGTTGCAATACACATGTAACTTCAAATTATATTACAAAACCTGAAGTTCCCTAAACTTCAGGGTATCACTTCTTTTAATACCTGAACAACACAAAGCCTCCTTTCTACCTATCTGCAGGAAATCCATGCTTCCCTCCTTCCCTGCTTCCTTCTTTCCTTCCTTCCTTCGACATATCTCATTTACTGTTGCTAAAAATCCCCAAAGAATTCTTGTTAACTCAGATGGATTGCTATATCTCTTTGGGTCAGCTGTTACAATTTCACATCTACTTTTCTTTGCCACTGCAACTCTCACTGGTTGACTTTTCTCCAAATAGAACAAAGTAGAACTAACACACTTTCCTGAAATCTTAAAGAAAATGAAAACTTTATAATGTAGTGAAGGAATAAGAATAAAAGATAATACAACTTGAGAGTTCACCAGTATGGCCCATATTTGCCATGTCTCTGACTCCTTGGCTTGTCATGATTGCCAAGGATCTTTTTAGTACTCACAGTGCCCTGTACACAGGGCCTTATTCTCAGGCCCACTTTATTCTTATTCAGGGTCCACTGTTGCAGCCAGAGGAGTACTAAAAAATTACTTGCATTAATCTTTATAATGTATTGAACTATATCTCCAACACAGATACAGATTTAATTTTTAAAGTTCCTGCAGTTGGATTAAGTCACAGGTAAACTTCTGAGAGTTGTGCACTTACATTAAGTCTGCATGCCTTCCCTATCCCCACCCCTACCTGTCAGCCCAGAACTAGGACAAAGGTCAAATTTCCAAATACAAACTCTGAGTTTACAAAGACTTATGACCTCCACATGGTAATTCTGCTGTCAACTAATTTAGATCCTGCTCTATTAACAGAAATATCATAGTTCTTTCCTCACATAGTTCAAACCTCCCTCCTACACACAGAAAACAATTTTTAAATGTACATAAAAATGAAAAACAATGCATTGCCCATATATACTCAACCTTTTAAAGTCATATTTTATTATAATATTGTTGCTTGTTGCCTATATTGTTTTAAGGCATAAAAATACATACCCACATGCACACACACATATATGCTGTATACTGAATGCTGTGATTCCCTTAACTTTTCCCATAATTTGTAATTAAAATGATCATTGTATTTAGACAAAAAGCAAGATGTTCACATCACTTTCTTTTGTAGATGGAAATTCATTTTGTTTGAATTTGTGCTTGAGTGTCTGATTATGTTGTTTTGGGGACTCTGGGGACTTTATAATTACTTCTTCAAATGAAAATTGATCAAGGTTGAACATCAAAGGAACTAGAGAAAACTTTTTAAATACATGTGATTTCAGAAACTTCAAAAGTATACTCTAGGAGGTGCTATTTCTAGTTAAAATTTAGTGTCCATTTCTTAGTCTTTGGTACTAGACTACGTGAACAGTAATCGACCTAAAATTTGTAGGCTTCTATTAGGAATATCAGCTGATAAATATTTTGTGTAAAATGTAAGTGGAACCCTGAGGCTAGATATAATTTATTTATTAGTTCTACAAGTGTAGTATTTACTTATGTTTTCTTTTCTATTGAATTTTTTTTTTGGTTTGTTTTCCTCTGTGGTTTTTGTTTGTTTGTTTTGTTTACTCTAAGACTAGATTGCTACTTGTGTGGACTGGTATTTAGAGCAATGATACACAAACTTTTATGTACAATTAATGATTAAAATTTTTCAATTCAAAAAATTGAATTTTTAATCAAATAACATTGTAATGCAACTTGTTTGCATTCTGTATTATAACTGAGCATTAATTTATTTTTTCTTCCTCTGAGTTGACCTGTGGGACATGACTATATCACACTGTCTCCGTGGTTTGGAGAGGGTTCCTATCTCACTGTGTCTAAAGATTAAACTGTGAATGTTATTTATCAAAATCAAATTTTTTTTCATGCATATATAAAACTATCACCATTAGTAATTATGCATTCATACCCAAGAACAAACAGAAACATGACTCATAGGATTATATTCAAACTGTGGAAACAAAAAAATAATAATTGAATTAGTTAGTCAAATGTGCCATCATAAGCAAGGAACAAGTTGATCATTCAGCAGTGCATTCGTAAGTTGATTTTTTTCCTACTTTTCTGCAATTATATGTCAGATTTGGGTAAAAACCATAATATATCATATTTTTAGCCATACATATCTGTGGAAATGTCATCTAGTCATAAATGAGCATTTCTCTTCTTATTTCTATAAATGTAACATGTAAATTTTGTCAAGACAATGCTATTTGGGAAGCATGAATAACAGGGCTTTCACTTTGCTTTGCAAATAGTATCTAACCTGAATTGCTTTAAAATCTTTTAGTTTGTGGGTAAAAATAAATTTAGACTGTCACTAATGCTCTGCTAGAAATAGTCACAGAATGTTTGCTCACTAATTTGTTCAAATAGGTCAGCTGTGACTTGCTACATGACACTTAGGAACCCTACACAGAAGTGCTGTGACCAAGTTATTCAAGAAATGATATTGTAATCACCCCTGATACTGCATGTATAAAAACAGCCTTAGACTGTTCTCCTAACACCTCCTGTTAACACTTGTATATTGGTATTATAAGAGATACTGGCACTCTTTTGAAAGACAAAAGAAAAAAAAAGATCCACAGAATTTTACCCATTAAAATCCCATTATGGAAATTACACAAGTTTTTTGTACCCAGGGCTGGCGCCAGGCAAAATCCTGAAGTTGACTCATGTTCTGAGTCCTTTGCAAGGTTTTGCTCTTAATATCTATGGAACCAATTACATGCAAGGTACAAAATGATAAGGCTTAAGGTGGTACCTCTCCTAATATTCCCAGTATATTTATAAAAGACTCAAAAAACCAAAATCATTGTGACTTTTTGTGTATCTCAGTGAATGGTGTCACTACCCACTCAGTTGCCTGAGACAACAAATGGACATTCTTAATGTGTCTCCTCTTTAACCATGATATGCAATTGTTTGTCAAGTCTTTTTGGCTCTCTCCTGAGGATGCCTTACACTCCTCATTCTCTTCTTTACACTTACTGCTAGTGCTTTAGTTCCAGTGCTCATAGTATCCCATGGGACTGTTGTAATATCCACCTCTGCCCTATCTTTACCTTTAGTCTTTTTCTATTCCCATCTATTATCTACCATTCCTCAAGAGTTGTCTCTCTAAAGTACAAATATGACTTTATCTTTCTATTTTATTTCAGTCAATAGCTTCTTAAACTTACACAAAATTTCTTTGGTTATCAGGTCTAAGTTTTCCTCTACATAGTCCATTCAGCTCAACAAAAAAACTAGGATTACCCAGATATAATGTGCTCTTTTATATTTCACTGTCCGTTGTTTGCTTGTTTGTTTGGGTTTTTTTTATGTTATTTACTCTGCTTGAATTTCCTGTCCCTCCTTTCCTTCTTATCAGTCTGAATTGAAGCAATTCAAATATAAGATCCTCTGTAGACCCTGCATGATGGAGTACTTATTAGTCTTTGGATCACCAGCAGTTGTGTCCCACACATTGAGTGAATGAAGAATGGATGGATTGAAACAAACAGAAGAAGCATTTGAACAGTGCATAGGTAGTGGAAACCTTTCTAGACCTCATCTTGGCACTTGCCAAGTGCTGCAACATTACAGTGAGTGGTGTTGCAATTAATGGCGGTACATTAAAAAAAATTTTTGCACAGGCCACAAGTAAACATGCTTCTAAATTTCTAAATGGTTGGAAAATGTGCTTTACCTGTGTTTCTATTGAAGATGTTTGTGTTTGTGTTGCATGGGATGACTGAGCAGTTAAGTGAATTGTGAGTTTACTTGTTTTCAAGTTGGGTGGGCTCTGAATGCTGGTACTTTCTGGTACTCATTGTTCCCTTCCCCTTCTCCTGTCAGACAAAAGTATGGCAACATGGGAAAGCCTGACACAAATTAAGGAGGGAGAGACTTGTGAATAAGTGCTCCATAAAATCATTAGGATGGCATAGGGATTGAATGGGAGATAGGTATATCTGTTAAATCTCCACTATCCCAAATCACAAGTACAAAAACTTCAATATTTATCAAGTAATTTAACCTAGTTTCTTTTTGTTGTTGTTCATTCAGTTCCATGATTCAGTTTCCTTCATTCTGATAAAGTGATTACTTCTTATATTAATCTAGTTGGACAATTAAGATGCATGAATACATTCCATATATTTTCCTTCCACAGTGTTTTGTTTTATACTAAAAAAGATGTCATTTAGGTGCTTTTGAAACAAGGAAGCACTAAAATTAATGGTAATTTTCTCTACTGCTATGAGACAGATTCAATTATTCCTCTACTCCTGTACACTTTATTCTCACATGCATTTGGATACTTATCCTATAATATCAAATATGATTGGGTGCATATATGCCCTTCTCTTTCTTCCGAGATATATCATCTATCTCCCTACTCTGAACTCTGTCAAGCATAAGTAGAGAAACAGTGCCTTACATTAATAGAGAAAATTTCTATTGTGCAAGACTTGGCAAGACGAAATGTAAAGGGAGAAAAATTGGGGAAGAGGAGGCACTTAGAAAAAGCACTATTTCAGATTACCCGCAGTGCTTTCATTGTGATCTTGCTCTACCTCTGCTTCTGCTAATGTCTTTTCAATACATTCTTAATAACTAACATTATCTTTAAAACTGTTGAAAAAGCACTGCTTTGGAGAAAGTTTTCCAAGGTAACCACTATTTCACTTGCCCTCTCCCCCTGTACTCATATTCCTCTTTGGACAAGCACATATTGTTAAGTAAGCATTCGTTTATTAAGTGACCCTCTTATTGATGAAGGTTACTGCCAGTATAACTGAATGGAGAACCATTCATTTGTTTGCCTAAATCCCAATGGTCTTAAACACAGTTATCTCCATCTAAATGAGAGCAGCTAAATTTGCTTGAGGAAATATAATCAGGCAGAAAGGGTGTACTTTAAATTTGTAAATAAAATTCCCAGCAATACTGCTACATTATTACATAAGTTCACTTTCTACTTTCTAAGAAAAACTATTTCACAAATTCTTTACTTTCTTCAAATTTCCCATATTAACTTGTTCTTTCACCCAAACACCTATGCTGACATGCTCAGCTCATGTCATTACATCATTCTTCATTGATAAAAAAAAAAGTAATTGATCAAATGTTCTCATTTTCCTAAATTTACAGCCAAAATTCTGTAGGAGCTGTACCTGTATTTTCAGTCAATCTACCATTTCAATGAAAGAAATTTCTCTTCTTGCATCAAAGTTTACTCTGCTCAATATTATGTAACAACCTAATTGGGAAAAGAATTTGAAAAAAAATAGAGACATGTATATGTATAACTGAATCACTTTGTTGTACACCTGAAAGTAACACAACATTGTTAATCAACTATACTCCAATATAAAATAAAAAGTTAAAAAAAATTTACTCCCTTGATTTGTGCTCTGTATTTCGTACTCTATAATCTTCTCTGTAATGTTTTCTTCTGCATTATCAATTTCTCCTATTCCATTGAAACACTTCCACTGTAGCTGATAGAAAACAACAAAATCCTTAAACCCATAAAGGTCTTAAAACTAACACTGTGATTCTCTGCTACCCTCTTTGAAAAAGTGAAAAAGTTAAAGCCCATGTCTTAATTTTCTCCTTTCTCATTCACTTTTTCATCTGTTCTTTTCCTTTCTTTACTCCAGTAAAACCGTGACATTTGTTTTCTTACCAATGTAAGCTCTATAAGGACAGGATTTATAAGTATCTTGTTTACAATATCCTTTTCAAGGTGTAGAAGAGTGCCAGGCGTCTTGCAGTATTTGTCAATCTAATACATGAATGAGTGCATGCACTGAGACTGTTTTAACCAAAATTAAATAATCTATCTCTTTATACTATGTTAAAACACTATATGATATGACCTAATACATGGTCATGAGGAACACTTGGATAATCCTGAAAAGTATGAGGAAGAATTTTTTTAAAAATATGAATTTTACTTCATGGAGATTACCAATAATATTTCAGATTTTCATTGAATTATTTTTTCTTTTTCTATTGAGGTATAGTTGATTTATAATATTATATTAGTTTCAGGTGTACAACATAGTGATTCAAAATTTTAAGCCATTCATGAAAGAAATTGAAGACAACACAAAGAAATGGAAAAAAAAATTTGTGCTCTTGGATTGGAAGAGTATTGTTAAAAATGTCCGTTCTATCCAAAGTAATCTCCACATTCAGTGCCATCCCTATTAAAATACCAAAGGTGTTTTTCAAAAAACTAGAAAAAATAATCCTAAAATATGTATGGAACTGTAGAAGACTCTGAATGACCAAAGAAATTTTGAGAAAGAAAAATAAAGCTGGAGGAATCATGCTCCCTGATTTCAAACTATACTACACAGTTACATTAATCAAAACAGTATGGTATTGGCACAAAAACAGACACATCAATTAATGAAATTAAATAGAGAGCCCAGAAATAAACCCATACACACTCATATGGTCAAGTAATGTATGAACAATAGGCAATAATACTATAATGGGGAAAAGACATTAATTTCAATAAATGGTGTTGGGAAAATTGGACAACTACAGGCAAAAGAATGAAACTGGACTACTTTCTTACACCATACACAAAAAAGAAAAAAAACCCTCAAAATGGATTAAAGACTGAAATCTAAAACCTGAAACCATAAAACTCCTGGTAGAAAACATAAGCAGTATGTTCTTTGGCATTGGTCTTAGCAATATTTTATTGGATATGTCTCCTCAGGCAAGGCAACAAGGAGCAAAAATAAATAAATGGGACCACATCAAACTAAAAAGTTTTTGCACAGTGAAGGGAACCATCAAAAAAATGAACTGAATGGGAGAAGATATTTGCAAACAATATATTTGATGATGGATGATATCCAAATTATATAAATAACTCATGCAATTCAATATCAAAAACACAAACAACCCAAATTTTAAAATGGGAAGACTTGAATAGGCGTCTTTTCAAGAAGACAGACTGATGGCCAACAGACTCATAAAAAGATGCTCAACATCACTGATCATTAGGGGAATGCAAATCAAAGCCACAATGAGGGGACTTCACTGGTGGCGCAGTGGTTAAAAATCCTCCTGCCAGGGCAGGGGACACAGGTTCGATCCCTGATCCGGGATGATCCCACATGCCATGGAGCAACTAAGCCCATGCACCACAATTACTGAGCCTGCGCTCTAGAGCCCGTGAGCCACAACTACTGAGCCTGCATGCCACAACTACTGAAGCCCGCAACCCTAGAGCCCATGCTCTGCAACAAGAGAAGCCACTGCAATGAGAAGCCTGCGCACCGCAACAAAGAGTAGCCCGTGCACAGCAACAGAGACCCAACGAAGCCAAAAATAAATAAATAAAATAAAATACATAAATTAAAAAAAAACACAATGAGGTATCACCTCACATCTATCAGAATGGTTATTATCAAAAAAAACCCCAGCAAGTTATTAGTGAGGATGTGGAGAAAATAAAACCCTCATGAACTGTTGGTGGGAATGTAAATTGGTGTAGCATCTACGGAAAAAAGTCTGGAGTTTCCTCAGAAAACTAAAAATAGAACTACTATAACATCTAACAATTTCACTTCTTGGTATTTATATGAAGAAAACAAAAACACTAATTTGAAAGGATACATGTACCTCTGTGTTCCTTGCAACACTATTTACATTACCCAAGGCACAGAAGCAACTGAAATATCCATCAACAGATGAGTGGATAAAGATGTGGTGTATGTATGTGTGTGTATATATATAGATATAGATATAGATATATGAGGGAATATTAGCCATAAATGCCATCATTTGCGGCAACATGGGTGGACATAAAGGGTATCATGCTAAGTGAAGTGTCAGACAGAGAAAAACGAAAACCATATTTCATTTATATGTGGAATCTAAAACTCAAAATAAATAAACAAAACAAAACAGAAGCAGGCTCATAGTTAGAACAAACTGGGGGTTGCCAGAGGGGAGAGGGATGTGGAGATGAATAATAAAGATGAAGAGTATTAAGAGTTACAAACTGTATAATGTATACACAGAGAATATAGTCAATAATATTGTAAGGAGTATGTATGGTGACAGATTGTGACTAAACTTATTGTGGTGATCATTTCATAATGTATAAAAATATTGAATCACTATGTTGTATACCTGATTCTAACATGATATTGTATGTTAATTATAATTCAAAAAAATTAATGAAAATAAAACTGCAATTGTTTCTATATATTCAAACAAAAGGTACTTTTGTTTACCTTTCAGGCTAATTTTCATTTTTGTCCTTTTATCCATCGAGTTCTTAACTTTTTCTTAATAATTTGAATTATGTCTGTAAATGTAGTATATCACAATTTGTTATATCTGTTCTACTATTTTCAAGTTTGTAATTTACATTTAATCACATATGCTGGAATACAGGTAATTTTACATTTAAGATACACAATCTATTTTAAAATTTATTATTTCTAAAATTACTACTGTTTTAAAAGTACTCACATATTTTAAAAAAATGATTAAATTCATTTCTATTCTAACTTTTTTCTTATTTGTTTAATTTTTTTTTTTTTTTTTTTTTGAGTCCAAGCCAAGAAAGGCTTTAGAACAAAGCCAAAATTTTTGACTCATATCTTTACTATGGATGAATCAGTTTACTCTTGGACAGGCAGATAACCTGGACTAGAGACAAGGCGCTTAAGAGACTCCCTAGCAAAGAAGGTGAAATTTTTAACTGGATCATGCCCTTATTACATGTCTGCTTTAACCTGGTGACAAAGCCCCAGCCAAGGAATGGTACGTTATACATGTTTTGGCACGTTAACATGTATGCATGTGTGGAATGTGTTATACATGTGTACAACTCCTTTCTTGATCATAAACTTCGGCCGATCATTATTTTTGTATATATTTAATCACCCACAGAACTTAATGTAATGATTCACACAGGGCAACCATTTAAAAATATGTAGTCAATGAAAAGAGTATCTTCAAAAACTAAATGCCGTTATCAACTTAAACTTGTTGCCAGCTTAGAGATAATTTGATAGAATAGTAGAATCTAATCATTAAAATGACCATAAAGGCAATTTACCTCAATTTCCTTTTTTACAGCTGGTCAGGAAGCCTTTCCTTACGTATGACTTTTCAGATTCAATCTTGGACAGATGTAATTGTTATCAAGTACTTGCTTATACTGAGCAAACACCTGCCTCCCTGTAACTTCTAGCCACTCATTTAACTTCTTGCTAAAGATACATGATAAATCAACTCTGTCTTCCACATGACTGCTCTTCCAAACTTGGAGACATTAATTGTGCACCATCTTTACCCTCCAGGTCCTTGTCCCATAGGCCTTACCTTCTTCAAACTAGCTCACCCTAGATCTCTCACCCTCTTGGTTGTCCTACCTTCTCTCTGAAAGGAAGGTGCCTCTCATATTTCATGAAACAATGTTTATCCAAACTCTTCACATCCATCTCTGACATTATAATGCTGGTCATCATTAGAGCCAGTTTTGGAGTCACCTAATGCATTTTCCAAAGCATACCATCTTCACTCCATCTTAGCTGTTTTTGATACAAGTTCTCTATTAAATTTTTGGTCAACTGTAATTTCAACTGAGCTATTTAGGCATTAGGAACTTAACATTTTCATAAAACTAATGTATAGAAACATACAATTATCATTCCTTGACCCTTAGGATTTTTAGGGGATTGATTAGCTTATTCAGAAGTGACTTTCTAATTCAAAGTTGGCTCACCTAGTAAAATACAAGGAGCACAATAAAATAAAAGGCATTTTTAGCAGGCAGTGAAAGGAGATAGATAACATTTTTGGGAGAGTAGCCAACTTATACAGTCTAGCACAGCATAAGAGTCCTACCCTAGGATCTGCTTCCATAATTCTCCACAATTTTAAGGTTTATTCTTTCCTTTTATTTTTGAATTCATAGATTTTCTCAAAACTCTGACCCAGTAGCTGCAAGATCATGTTTAGTTGAATGGAAGCAAAGTGAGCAGAGGACAAAGGGATGGTATAGGGAAAGTAGAAGCTCTTTGTGTGCCTATGTATTTGTAAATGACCCAGCATCAGAGTTTTTATAGCTTAGTAGTTAACATATTGTTCAGATTTATCTATAGTTGATGTATTAATGGTCTTTTAATGGCAGTTCATATGGTTACTTAATAATGAATCCACTGTTATGGTGACAGAGAAAGTAAGCTTCAAAACAATTTGGAATTAGCACGCTATCAGTCATTAAAAACTGAGATGAAATATAGTGAATTTGAATAAGTGAGCCAGAAAATGTGACTAGTTCATCTCCTACTTATTTCAGAGTCAGTGGACAGAGTAATCTATATTTTCTTCGCTGTAATAAGAGAGTCTTACATTTCCTATCATTGCCAGGATGTGAATTCCAGCAATAGAATCTTTCTCTTAGTAGGCCAATCATGTCTTATTTTGCCATTTTCCTCATTGCATACACCTGCTATGGAAATTTAATATACTAAACAACATGCCTCCTTTTTCCTGTTGCTTCCAATTGGATTTCATACATTTGCATTTAATTCAGAAGGCTGTCAAATTATATGCAACGATTTAGATTCAGCGTAGTTTAATCACATCTAAAGACGATTAAAGGAAAATTTTAATCATCCATTTCCTTAGTTTGACCTAATTTCTTATTAAGTCAGTGCTTTCTCTTGTATTTCATTGTTACTGAATATTCTATATAACGTTAACATTTTCTATTTAAAAGGATGGAACATTCTTTAGAAATATGTTAATATGGTAGCAATAGGGATGCAGTTACAAGTTTGCAATCATTCTTATTCTTTCTTTAGACTGCACTGTTTGTAACAACCCCTTTGACCTCACAAGGCTCAGCATTTTTCCTTCAAGTACGTTTCTTTTCCCCTCTCATTTTCAGAATGCTAAGTTGAGATGATTAACATCTGCCTAGAACAGATGCCCCTGAAGTTCTCCTACAAACATAAAATTTCCCTCAAAGCCAGTAGTATAGGTATAATAACAAAAGGCAGTTTTTTAAACATATGGAATTTATTGTTTTCTGGTTTTCCCTCCTGACATGATACCATTTATTTTTTTAAGAAATTCTTTCATGTGATTATTTCCGAGTTAGATTCCATTCATGAAATTGTTTTTAATTCTATAGTTTTCAAAACTAAGACTTGTTCAAGACAGTTTAATTTTCATTAAATTAAATCCATTGGTAGTTTACCCATATTTTCAAACAGTATTGAGTAATTGCTTTTTTTGTGCCATGGACATAAAAATAGTAGTTTAGAGGAAAATATGTATGAGTGAAAATTCATAAAAGATATTCAACTTGAGTAGAAACAAAACTAAGTCACTTTCAAAAATGAGATATACCTATTCCTAGTAAATTGCCAAATATTTAAGAGAAAGAAAGCGGAAAAAACCCTCTTCCCTCCTTTGCACATTGGCTCTGTGCTGAGGCCAGGCCATTTTCACCTCTGCCTTGGCTTCTTGCTTTCATTGTCTAGAGATCACCCAGAGGTTGAAAGTGTAGCATCTTCTCAGATTTTTTCTGATTGAGCACCAAGGCATGTATATGTCTCTAAACTCCTCAGTATACAGGGACACTTTTAAATGCCTTAATTTCCCAAAGAAACTCTCTGCCCAGCTTTTCCTCCTAGGCTCTCAGTGCTCTTTGTATGCCTCAAGGATGTAATCTTTTGACTCAGGCTGCAGTGGGTTGTTCATTTATCTTCCAGTGTTTTTGAGAAATGCAGTTCATTCATCTTGAGTAGGTTCCTAGTTCAGCGAAACGAAGACAAGCACTTTGCATTGTCCTTCAGGTAGCTCCCAGACAGGTTAGAAATGGAAATCTTTTGTAAATAAGGTCTGTTCTGTTCCCCTCAGAATAACTATAGCATCAGGGGGTGAGTGGGAAAAGGGCAAATAAAAACATCATAGAGCTTTCCCACTCTTTAAGTTGCTTTTCTTTGATTCAACATTTGCTTGGTTGCTAAACCTTTAACTATTTTTCAGAGTTCTTAGAAAGTTGATTCTGTCAGTTTTTGCTTGATTTTTTAAAAGTTTCTCCGAGAGACATGTGGTTTGGAGCTGCGTGCTTCATTTTCACTCATATTACTCCCTACTTCTTTATATTTTACTATATTTTCAATTGCGTGTTAAACATTGTAGATGATCCATTGTGTTGAGCTTTGTTCTAACGGGATTGTATTAGTGGAAAATTCTCTTGATCCTGTCTGTTTTTGTTTTCTTGTTGTTGTTTTCTGTGATGAGTCTATTTTGATTTTGTCTTTAGTTTGGGGTCATATACCCTAAAGCATGGTGATTCCTAAGATGTTGCCTCTCTGGAGTCTCACTCAAATGTCTGAGATGCTTAGTGAGTGTTTTTACTCCTACAGCCTCTGGAATCTCTGCTCAGCTGTTTGTTCCCAGGCAGTCCCTCCTTGTAAGCCTTTACAGAGTCCTGCTGTACACATTCAGGGCTCTGTCTTTGGTCAGGGACTTAGAGAGATTCCCCACATAGGCTTCTGGGTTATTTCCACCCACCTACCTATGAGTTTACCTATGTCCAGTGTCGTTCCCTGAAACTTCCAGCCGTTAACAATCATCCAAAACATATCTCTTCCTCTTCAGCCCAGAAGAGACTGCTCTCCATTTGGGCACTATCTCCCTGCGTGGTAATCTGGAAAGTGCTTGCAAGTAGAAACCTGTGATAATTGTGGGGCTCACCTAGTGTATTGCCCTTCTCTCCAGGATCCCACCTATTTCTGTTATTCAATGCCTGGCAACAGTTGCTTTATGGATTTTGTCTATTTTTATAGTCAGACACACATTATTCTGTCTTGACTGGAAGTAAATGTCAAAGATTCTCATTTTTAAAATATGTGTGTCTTCCAATGCAGTAATCTTGTAGGAAATTATATGTAGGAAATATCTAGAAATTTTCATGATGTTACGTGCTCAGATTCATTCACTACAGTTAATGTTTTAAAATAATTTTAAACAACCTATATTATATATGTAATATTTAACTTACATATATATATTATATCTAATATATATTTTATTGTATATGTAAATGGCCCTTATTCCTCTGATTATTTGCTTCTATACTGTTATTTTCACTATAAATCATTAATAGTGTAGAAAATATCCACATTATATTAGATTAAAAGATAGATAAAAAATTGGATATGCAGTATGAGCCAGTGTTATTAAAATGTATGTATTGGTGTGTATGTGTGTGTATTTACATGAATAAAATTTGTTCACGTGTACCACCTTTTTGTCATAACAAAATATAATCAGGTGAGTTATTTAAACATTTTTAATTCTTCCCTGTTACCTACTATAAAATTAACTGTCTAAATATATAAACTTCTTTCCTTCTCATTTCAATCAAAGTCTCATTTTGTTTTTTCTTTGCTTCTCACTGCTTGCCTTTAAAGCAAACTGCATCTCTTCAACCAAATTGGTCAGTTTTACTAGGATATTCAATATTTTGCATGGGTATTTTTGTCACTCATGACTGAATTATTCTCTAAAACTAGGTCTACAGAAATCCTGTCTATTCTTTAACTACTGTTTCAAAGCCACCAATTTCATAAACTCCATAAGTGTATTTTTCCCTTGCCTGCTAAACTTTTGAAGTATTTTTGGTATTTTGTTTGTGGCATTTACCACATTCTACCTTGTACTGTAGCTGTTTGTATATCTGATATGTTTTATTTCTTTACTAGTTTGTAAGCTTTATGAGAAAGGAAACAATGTCTTATTTTTTCCCCAAGGTCCTTACAATAGTAGGCCACTGAATAAATACTGAATATGTTTTATATCTATTTATTTTACATTCTGAACTATCAGATCTATGGTCTCTTGACCCCTCCCCTTGTTTGTCTCCCTTGCTAATTGTTACTTACCTTTCAACACTCAAGTCAATTATTTTCTTCTTCAAGCAGTATTCTCTAAACACCTAGTAGTCTAATTTTGAATCATACATCTATCAAACTCTCCAGGAATCTTTGATGAATCTTTTTTTTTTTCTTTCTTAGATTGTAATCTCCTTCAGTGAAGGGGCTAAGTCTTATTTGATGTAATTGCATAGGACAGTCCCTGACACACAGTAGACACAATTATTATTTATGGAAGGCAGAAAGTAATGAGAAAAGAAAAATTGCTGAGTTTTTTACACTAAAAGTTTATTCTTAAAAAATTCATGAAAAATAAGAAAATAATTTCCCAATTGTGTGAAGTTAGAAAAATATAAAGAAAACATAAACAAGAACTAATCCATTACTTTCTCCAACTTTCAGAATACTATAAACTTTGGATGTATACTGTTAATCAGAATGGGGAAGGCAGGATTATGGATTTTGATTAAAAATAACACATTTGCTTATGCAAAAATTATGACATACATATCAATATAATACACTAACATGAATTTTTTAACTTACGTGCGTCATTTAGTTTATTTATCTTTTTTTGACCTTTAGCTACATTTCTGCTGTTCATAACATAAATATGGTACTTTTAAGATTTAACATTTTATACTATTGAAAATATTCATCAGATGATCATGATTCCTACGATTATCAGTACAGTAGATTCTAACGTGTTTTTTATGAGTGGTGTAATAGCATTTACCATTCGATGGTGTCTATTTTCATACTTAAAAGATAGCTATGTCAATCTGAGTTATTTTTAGAAAGAAAAAACTTACAGTAAAAAGTAGGTTAAATTTTTTAAAGTTGATTTACATCTCTAAAACATCTATCTGCCTATCTACCTATCCAACGTTTAATTGCCTGGACTGCAGCACTAAAGGAGGATCATTTATCATTGAGAACAGAAAGAGCCCGAAAAGAAGTTCAAGTGATGTCCCTCACAGGTCTGCCACCATGTTTCCCTACTGTAATCCTCCATATATTTCTTAGCAGCTGAAACGGCATTACACATGCAACCCATCACTGACTTAATTATCTTTCCGCTCTTATCTAGCCAGGCCAGGAGTAGAATAAGAAAATAAATGGCAATCTTTGTTGTTAATGTTATTTAAGCAAATTTCCTAGATGACAGTTGCTCCTGAAGGAAAGAAATCATATTGAATTATTGGTGGCAGAGAGTGAAGAGTACTATTTTCTACTGTCACATGAAGGCTGTGAGGAAAACTTCTCAGGTTTGAGCCTCATTTCTGTGCATGCAAATAATTGCATCCCTTTTAGGGCTGTGATGCTCAGTAGCATGCGTATTTCTTTCATATCTCTTTTAACATGATGGTGGTAAATCAACGTAACAAACATTTCTTTTTAAACTTCACCAGTTAAGAAACACCTTTCACCTAACATCCCAAGGTGGAGAGAAAGGGATATAATGAGTGAAGGAAATAAAGGTGAGAGTTGCTCTGAAGAGAAAATGAGCAAGGAAGAAAGTCCATTTTCCTTTTTCAGGTGTATCCTCATCAAATGCAATGACCATTTTTCTGTTTTCATGTATGAATGAGAAGGAGAGATTAAGCCTCCATTTTGCTAATATGTATTCTTTTTTATCAGTTAAGAGAAAAAGAAAGAAAATAAATCAGTGAATTTTTTACCCCCAGGAAAGGTGGGAAATTCTTTTGTATTTCTACCACTAACTAATTTTAAGGGTGAAAGTGTAGTAGCTTTTTAAGACCTGGGTCTGTGGATACATAACTGCAGTTCACTAAGTTGGCTGTAATTGTTGGAATTGTTTTTTTTAAGCCTTAAGCCTTTATGTTTATTTCCATATTTAAAAAAGTCAGAAATCATAGGAAATCAATAAATCAATGAGAAATTATTTTATTTGGAAATAATAATTATTGTTCTCTTATAAATAGGATTTGCAGACCTAATACAGGATGTCTTCACTTTGTAGGATAATATAGAACAACAGTAATGACCATACACAGCTGAAACTGTGCAAAGCCATCTTAATGATCAGTGGTAAAAATGAAAATTCTTCTGTGATCGTTAAAAACTTTTGTCAAAATGTTAAAATTTGTTTCATTGGCAGTTATAAGTATATAGAGAAATGAAAAAATAGTAAAACTAATATTTAATAAACTGTACTTGAAACATTAGAAATATTAAAAATTAAAGTGTTTTATTTCTCTGTAAAAAAACCATCAACAGTTTTTTGAACAATACTTGCCATCTTCATCTCATCATATAACTTATAATATGGAGTGAGAATCTTTGCCTTGGCACACTGTCGTACTCCTCTCTGAGTTTGAGTCAACTCCCAACGTTTTATCATTTGCACTTTCAATGTAATGAAATATCTTTGAGAATTTCTTTGATGCAAAGTATTTTTGCCAGTGCCACTTCCTCTGGAATATTTTCTTCCTTTTTGTTACAACTATTTCCTCATTTATGAGCACGCAGTTTAAAAGAATACAACAAATTAAGTAGAAGGCAATATTGTTTGATATTTAAAGAATGAACAGATCTCATAAATAATTTATTATAGGGATTAGAAAAAAATATTTAATGCTTCCTTAGTGTCAAGAGGATAACAGAAAACATTATATCTGAGAAATTGAAACATATATCCAGTTGCTATGGAAACAGAAATAATAGAAAAGTCAGTGTGTAAAACAAAAATTTTAAATAAAACAAATGTGATATAAAACATTTTATGCAAGCCAATGAAGAGCAAAATTGACACAGGAAAATCAAGTCAGTAATTTTGATGAAAAATCCTGAAGTAAATCTCTCGAAGAATGAAAAGGAAATAGAGGAAAGAATGAAAATTATCTGATATAATGATTGGAATGAGAACAAAAAAGGCAGAAGTGAAGACAACTTTCTAGAGCTGAGAAAGTTTTAAATATATAGATTGAAAGTTTACCATATTTTGGAAAAAAGCAACACAAATAATAAACTCAACAACATCAGAAAAAATTTAGAAACAAGAAAATGAACATAAATTATGAAAATATATTTTTCCTCCCATTTAGAAAAAAAGTCAAATAAAACAATAAAGGCATAATAAAACAAAATATCATATTATTTGCAGTGAAAGTAAAATCAACCTGGTCTCAGGTACTGTGCAACACTAAATGCCGTAAGACAATAAGTAACATTTTTAAATGTTTGAGGGCAAAGATTATGCCACAATTTTTGACAACTATATTGACTTTCACATTTGAAGGCCAAGAAAGAGAATCTCACTTATAAAACAGATACGATTATAAATAATCTATCTAATCTTTTGTAATTGCTTGAATGCATAATCTAGTGACTCAACAGGTTAAAGTCACAAATTCAGAATTGATTATCTGTGATATGAATATTGAGAAAGTCAATTCCAAAAGTCATTGTCAATTGTATTATAATTTGAATGGGTCATTTAGCTATTTGGGCATCATTAGAGTCTAGCAATACTATAGTGGTATATTTAAATTACTCACAGGAGTGCTTGGGCTTTGTTACTCTTATATTTATGCCTTAACATGTGGTATATGACACTGAAGAAAAGTATAAAATAATGGTGACAATATGTAATTTCAGTGTGACATAAATAATGCAGGTGCATAAACAAAAATGGGCGATAGGATAAGTGGTCTCCTTCCCTATTTCCGTGTTGTTATAGCTAAAAGCTGATGCCCCAGTATGACTTGGACTTAATTGACTATCCAGTACTGTGGACTAGGTCTGGCCCAGTGTGTATGTGCTCATCTTCTCCTTTTGTTCCAGTCCTTCAATATTGCCTCACAATGTCTCTTAAATATGTTCTCTTTGATCAGTCTCTGCTACCACCACACTAATCTGAGGTCTCTTACTTGGACTTTGATAGCCAACCACCCATTACATCCATCAGTTCTGGCATAAAAGATCCCCATTTCCATTCCATTCAACCTCAGTCTTCATACTGATATAGAGCCTTCCTTTAAAAATGAAAATTTGATGGTCTCTATCTGCTCTACTTCTCCTTCCTCTTTTCTGGCAAACTGTAGGCTCCATGAAATAGATATAATACATTGTATTAGTTTTCTACTGATGTGTGAGAAATTACCACAATCATAGTGGCTTATAAAAATGCAAATGTATTATTTCACAATTTCCACTGGTCAGGAATCCAGCTCAGCATGGTTCAGTTCTCCCCAGGTTTAAAATCAAGGTGACAGCTGAATATGCCTTCATCTGGAGACTCAACTAAGGCCACTTGCAATCTCTCTCAGCTTGTGGGCAGAATTTACTTCTGTATGATAGCATGACTGAAGTCCCTGTTTTCTCACTGGCTGTTGGTCAGGAACAGCTTTCATCTCCTAGATGCCACTCTCAGGTCCTTGAGATGTGTCTCCTTCTATTGGCCCTCACACTTCTACTTTCCCTCATGTTGATTGAACTCACATGCCCCGTCTCTTCAGGAAAGGTCCAGTCCCTTTTAGAGCCCCTCTGTTAGGAAAGGCTCACCTAGGATAATCTCCCTTTTTAAAAGCAAACTGAACCATATAACATAATCTAACCATGGGGGTGATACCCATCATATTTACAGGTACCACCATATTCAAAAAAAAGGAGATGATCCAGGATATATGCACTGGGGGACAGGGATCTTGGTGGCCATTTTAGAATTTTGCCTACCACATACATAATATTTCTCACCGTTTTATTCCCATCAGTCAGCACAGTGCCTGTCCTACAAAAGGTTCTTTTTTTTTTTTTTATAATGACGTGACTTAAAGTAGCTATTTTTTTGTTTGTTTTTTAAAATTTTTTATTTATTTTTATTTATTTATGGCTGTGTTGGGTCTTTGTTTCTGTGCGAGAGCTTTCTCTAGTTGTGGCAAGTGGGGGCCACTCTTCATCGCAGTGCGCGGGCCTCTCACTATCGCGGCCTCTCCTGTTGCAGAGCACAGGCTCCAGACGCGCAGGCTCAGTAATTGTGGCTCACGGGCCTAGCTGCTCCGCAGCATGTGGGATCTTCCCAGACCAGGGCTCGAACCCGTGTCCCCTGCATTGGCAGGCAGATTCTTAACCACTGTGCCACCAGGGAAGCCCCAAAAGGTTCTTAATACAAATAATTTACCTCAAATCTCTTCACTGAGTTCCAACTTGTATACCCATCTGCCAACATCACTTCTCCATATAAATGCCTTGCAGCCATGTATAATTGTTGTGGCCAAAGCAGAATGCTTAATTATGTCCCTCACTCCTCAAGTCTTATCTAGGCCAGGAAATTGTATTACCATTCAAACTGCTTCTCAAGTCAAAACTTGGGCATCATTTCTGGTTCCTCCCTTCCATTTCATCTCATATCAATTCATTCACAAATCCTGTAAACTTTACTTCTAAAATATATGCTAAACCTGATACTTTGTTTTTCCCTTATCTTCCCTAGTCCAGCTCCCATTACTCTGGTATAACTGCCACGGTGGTTTCATTGCTTCCATGCTCTGCCCCCACACCTCCTTTCCGTCTGTTCTCTAGAGAAGTCTTTTTAAATGAGGATGCAATCATTTCTTTCCAATCTCATCTTCTAGTTCTCTTGTCCTGTCTTCTCATGATCCAGCCTGTATGGCTTTCACTCTTTCCCTCAGACACCGGGTGCATTCCTGCTTTAACACCTTTTTTCTCCCTTGTACCTCTTTGCATGTTTGCCTCCTTTTTACTGAAATTCTAGTTCAAGTGTGACTTTTGCAGTGAAGTTATTCACACCTTTATCATTCTCTATTAAATTACCCATTTCGTTTTCTTTTTATCACCCATTGCTTTCTGAAATTCTCTTGGTTATACATGTCTTTAAGTATTGGTTTTTTGATTTTAGTTATAACAGTGACTGATATAGGTATGCAATAAAAATACGTTGAATAAATTGATGCCACCATGACAGGATTTAAATAGATTTTAAAGGGCCTTCTGCTTATCATTCTTGATAGGCTTGAACTTTCTAACATTAGACTAACACATACCTTAACTAACAATGGAAGAAGGAGAGAACAGTCCCCTGGAGACCGCAGTGAAAATGTACTAACTAGTGTAGCATGCAGCCTGGCTGCGTGTTTTCAATAGAATGGACTAATTCCTGAAACAACCTACTCACTTACTAAAAACAACAGTGTATAAAATTTCATGGTCAGTTTTGTGACTCATAACAACAATAATTCCTGGAAAGTTCTCCAATATCTAGAGCATCCTGGATAAAGCAAACTGTGCCATATAACATAACCATAACATGCCATCCTGATATAAGAGAGATGATGTACTTTGGATGCAAAGGTTTTGGGAAAGTGAGTAGCAACTTTTAAAGCCAACCACTTTATGCACATTGTTTCATATATAAGGTACTATTATTTTTCCTCATTTTGCTGTGGAGAAAGTCGAGTCAGAGAAGGAGTAGAAGACTTGCCCAAGGTCCTACAACTAGTAATTAGGGGAGCTGGTATTTGAACCCAGGAAATGGAACTTCAGAGCCAGAGCACTCTTAATCATCACACTATACTGTGTATGGAAAGAGTAGGAAGTAAACGTTTTTCTTTTTTCCCTAGAATAGGTCCCATGAGTATAATAGCATGCTTAGTAGGGAGACGCAGTTAAATCAGAATTTCCCAAAATGTGTTCCATAAAACACTAATAACTCTAGACAGTCTTTGAGGTGAAAATATTCTAAAGTAATATCATTTTAAGAAAAACCATATAATTATAATGCCTTTCTTAGGAAATCCTGGTTCGTGTCAGCATTATGAGAGCTCATCTGGCACTGAGGCGCTCCAAAGTACTGAAACAGAACATCCCCACGTTATTTTTACAATGGAACGAGTCCTCCCCACCTTATATTTATTGATATCCCAAAAGGTAAAACACACTTTTGGGAGCCTTTTTTAAGGTGAATTCTTAGGACAATCCAAACATTTGGCAGAACTGGCAGCAGAATATCAAAAAAGAGAATGGGGGGTGGTTGTGTTGCACCTCCATCTATTAAAGGTTTTCAGCATTAGCTGACTGAAAATGCTTAGTCCACACTTCATGACAGGCTTTTAATGTACAAAGAAACAGATCGACTTGTGGTGTGTTCATATGAAGTAAGTGAGCCACACTTAGGAATACAGATCTCTGTGTGGGTGTGCATATGGGCTGTGAGGAGGGAGAAGCAGGGCAGCTAAAAGGAAAAAAGAAGCTTAGTTACTTACATATTTAAAAGTCAAGAGGATTGGTGCTTAATTTTATTTTTCTTGGATCCATTACTCCTCTAATCCTTGACTTTGTTACCTTTAGTTTTGCTGATTAAAAGGTATTATGTGGGTGGGTTAGTCGGCACTGTGGTGTTACTGAACAAGCAGACAGTAGCTACAGTCCTTTTTTGCAACAGGACAATTAAAAATGTAATCAGCTTTGAAAAGTGGAAGGTAAAAAAGAAATACCATGAATAGACATGGATCTAAATAACTGCCTGGCTAGCAGACGGTCATTGCACATCTTTTTAAAATTTGGAGAAGAGTCAGATTAGGAAAGGGATAATTTTTCTGATTGATCATTGCATACAAAAAGGCTTGACTTATGCATTTTGAAACAGAACACAATGTAAAAGCTGAAAAATAAACCATAAAATACAATGCTGAGAATTTCCATATCACAGCTGCCCAGAGTGCATAACAAGGAGGATATTAGTAATGTCCAGATGCACATAAGTCTACAGGGATGCCTCTTGCCAGCAGCAAAATGAAAGGAATGACAATGTCAATCACATCCAAGAGATGATGTTAATGTTTTTCAAACAGTTCTTTCACACACAGAAATAGTGCTCATTAATAATGGATAGTACTTTATGGAGAAGGAATGTTGCCTACAAAACTGATGGAATTCATTGTTCATTGCTCATCACCTCTCAACAGTGAACTGCATTTCTGCAGGATGATTTTTCTTTTGTCTTCAAAACTATGCCAAAATAGGTTTCAAACCTTTTAAGCTAATTGATCTCTTTCTTTTCTGAACATTTCACATGTAGCACTAACGCACTGCCCGTTTTCACACTTCCCTCTTCATCCCTACCTGTCCCTATTTCAAGTCACTTCCTTTTTAAATCATAGTTTTTGACTAGTACAGTTGAAATGTGCAAGAAAGTTCTCAAGCTTTCAAAACTGCCTTGAAATCCTGATGGTAAAATTAAGATTGAGGGTTTTTTGTTTTTGTTTTTTTTTTAATTTTACTGTTTCCCTTCCTCTGCTTAGCTGTTCACGCAGCTGTCAATAGGGCCTGTGGATTTGCTGATATTTGGAGGTTTCCAGATTATATAATCAAATATAAAAACTGAAAAATCACTGAATTCAGAAAGGTTACCAATTCCATGGAGATTAATGTCCTAATATGCCACTTTCTTCAGGGAAGCACCTAATTATCTCTCTTTGACTAAGAAGCCATTTGGAGTGAATTTTGTATAATGACCTCCATTTTTAACATTTTTTAAGTAAATGCTTTTTTGAAATAGCTTTGAATATGAGGCCAACTGCCTATTATTCTGTTCACATTAAAAGCTACCTTTTAGCAATATATTGGAAAACTCATGTATAGGAATACAGGATACAAATTAGAGCTATAGAAAAATTATATTTATACTAAACTCCACTCTAATGATAATGCCTTTTGTGTAAAACAAGTGAATGCCAGATGAAAATGACAATTTATGTTAAGATATATAGCAATAAAAAGGTAAAGTCTATCTTTGCACATAGGTCAAATTTGAGTTTTTCCCATCTCTATAATTACAGGAGTGATTTCCTGTCAGTTGAGATTCATTTGTCTCAGTTATGTCTTATCAAGTAATGAAAAGAAGTGCAGGAATATTTAGTTATTCATATCCATATAATAAAGAACACATATGTGGTAAGCAAAATAATTACCAACCTCCCTCCCCTGCCAAAGTTGTCAAAATACAAATTCCCACCACCTGTGACTGTGCTATGTTATATAACAAAGGGAAATTAAGGATGCAGATGGAATAAAGCTTGCTAATCAGCGGCCCTTAACATAAAAAGATTATCCTGGGTTATCTGGTCCAATGCAATCACAAGGGCCTTAAAAGTGGACAAGGGAAGCAGAAAAGAAAGAGTCATGCCTTGTGAGAAGGACTCTACATGCCATTGCTGGCTGTGAAGATGAAGGAAGGGGACCAAGAGCCAAGGAATGCAGGGGCCTATAGAAGCTGGAATAGGCAAGGAAAGGGGTTCTCCCCTAGAGCCTCCAGAAAGGAACTGATTTCTGTTGTTACCTTGATTTTAGCACAGTGAGAGCTGTTTTGTACTTCCCGTACACAGAACTGTAAAGTAATAAATGTGTGTTGTTTTAAGTCACTAAATTTGTACTAATTTGTTACAGCAGTCATATAAAACTAATATAATATATCTGGATTTTAGGGGCATGGTCATGTTGTCTTTGTCCTTTTAAATGAAACAAATTACAAACCATGTAAAGAAGTCTTCTCCAGATTTCCATTCAAAATTTCTGACCTCAGCAAATTTGAACTGAAAAAAGGAAGCGGTAAAGAGGAAAGGAAAGTACTTCACTGTTAACTATATGACCTGGTCTCCAGCTTTCTGGTTCTGGCAGGTGTTTAAAATTTATTCATAGATATTTCCATGTGTTCTTCGATGTCTCCCCTGCTCAGTACTTCTGAGCAGTACTCCTTGTATCTATCAAGATTCTTCCAAAGGAAAAGAACCAGTAGGTGACACATGGATATATGGATTATCGCAAGGGATTGGCTTATTTAGTGTGGGGGCTGGCTAAAGTCTGAAGTTTACAGGGCAGGCAATCAAGAAGGAGGGATTACAAGCCGATTGAAACCCCATGAACACGGGCCAATGCCTGTTGCTCACTAATGGCCCTCTCTTTTTCTCTATCAGGGAAAGCTTTTGTCCTCTTTTATAGGGGTAACAAATCATTGAGTCAGACCTACCCAAGATGAACTATTAAAGTTAACTGATTAGGAATGGTAATTACATCTGCAAAAATCCCTTCAGAGCAACAACTGAAGATGCTTTGTGTTTGATTTGTGTTTGATTAAACAACTGGGAGAAGTATATGTATGTGTGTGTGTGTGTGCGCTGTTACTTTCTTTGATTCCTCAAACCACTGCAACAGAGTATCTTTCGAACTGTTCTTTATCCTGCATCCAGGCACATACTAGAAAGGGAATTCTTGGGAGCATAGTTTAGCCTAGAGAAATTAACACACCGCAAAGTCATTATCAACCCTCAGTTCAGGCTGTGTCTCTCATAACTATCGTGCATCTATCAATCTCCCTTCAACTTCTATTCCTAGAAGAATATACAGCTTCTTACTACCAAGTATATTTTGCTCCTTCCAGAGTACCAGTGGTAGCAGGAACATCATGAATCTGAAGGATAGCAAGTGGTCGGAGATGGTGAGGAGTATATTGTGCATCGTTCTTAGTAATAAACAAAAACAGAAAATGTTTAACATTTCGCTTTGAGTGGGATATTATATCTTACCTCTTTAAATTTATCCGCTGCCATGCTTATTGCTTACTGACTGTCTTGCTGCCAAACTGAAAGCACTTGTCTGTTTCCCACCTGGTGGGAAGGCCTTCGCCCATTCTATTCCCCTGCAGAATTTCACAGGACTTCCTCCATCGATTCAATCAGATCTGATCTATGATCACATTCATGTTGGTCACTCTTTATGCCTTCATACTACTTCATTTTTATTCCTAGAACTAATTACGACCTTAAATTTCATTATATGTTGGCTTACTTCATTATTTTCTGCTCTCCCCTCTTCTCTCCCTCTGCAATTGAAGCTCCTTGAAAGCGGGAGCTGTCTCTCTTTAGTTCAACATTGTATGTCTAGCAATCAGAACAGTACTTAGCACTGTCGGTAGAATCTGTTGCATTCTGAGGTTTAGCCTAAATGAATGAGTGATCAAAAGTTCTCAAACATTAGTGGAAGAATTCCTAGGCATTTATTATCTTAATATGGAATAGATAACAAAATTTTTCAACGAATAAATATTTCATTAATGCTCATAAGACAGCCAAAGGCAGTTTTTTAATATTAAAGATAAGGTTCACAGTTAATTATGTTTTGAAAAGTTTTTTGAGTATAGAATGATTATTTACTTATTGTTGGGAATTTTCAGTATGCTAAATAGTAACTCGGAGATGGACAAATTCAGAGAGACCCAAGCTGGATAATAGTTCCATCACTTCCCAGCTATATGATTGTGAACCAAATTAACCTCAGTTTTTATTGTCTTTCAAGTGGGGATAATATTGGATGTGCAGCTTTTAATGAGGATTGCATGAAGTCCATATACAGTAAATCCTCAATGAATGCTATCTTCCTATTTATTATCAGTTGTAATATAGATAGATTTTCCCATAGAAGTTACATATAATCTTATTTAATAATCAGTATTTAGCACTAACTATAAAATATGGATAACAGCATCCTCTCATTGCATTAAATTTTTAATTTTAAATTATATGGCTAATTTTATTTTTTATTAAAAATAAAAATTAATTTTATTTTTTATTTTTTGCGTGGCACAACCACAAGAATGGCTAAATTAAAAGAATTGTCTGAAAAAAAAATGTCACTGCCAAATGACAAGAATATGAAGCTAACTAGATATTCACCCAGAGACTGTATGTCCCATCTTGCTGTGATACTCTAGGGTGACACTTGTTGTTATGGTGTAAGTAATAGCATCTTCTTTCATTCTAAAAAGTATATTGGTTTGGCTTATGAATTTTATTTCTAACCTAGTTGAAATAAACAATATGAAGAAAGGAAAGAGAGACTTAACTACAGATATTTTAGGGATTAAAAAAAAAGATTAAAAGGATATCATGGACAATTGCATACATGGGTATTAGAGAAGTTAGATGAAATAGATATATTCATTTAAAAGCAATGTATTAAAATTGACAACTATATATATATAAAACTTCATAAATGTAAAATCTATATATATAATGTATATTAAATATATACAATATATAATATATATAGTATATGTATAAAATTTGAATAGTCCTAAAAATCTTTAGAGAACTTGAATGTGTTAAACATCTTCTGACAAAGCAAACACCTGACAGAGACGGTAACATCCAAGAATAAATAATCCAATTTTAATATACTCCTCACAAAGAGAGAAAAAGAAATAATCTCTCAATCTTCATGAAGCAAACATAATTTTAATAATAACATTAGATAAGGATAATACTAAAAAACAAAAAAGGAGAAACTAGAATAAAGCACTCTTACTCAAGAACATAGGTACAAAATCCTAAACAAAATATTGGCAAAGCAAATATAAATATTTTTCTTCATAAAAAATCCAAGGGGTGATCTAATAGACATATATAACACGTAGCACCCCCAAAATGGAAAAATACACATGTTGTTCAAGAGCAAATTGCTTATCTCCAGTCTAATAAGTCTTTCCTCTTAGATAAAATCCACACAATAAACTCTTCACTAGAGCAATCTGATTGGATAAGCCCATAGGCCCCCCAAATTCAAAATTTCCAAAACTGCATTTATCAGATGATATTTGATAAATCTTTCTCACATCCTCTTTTTCCTACATTAACCAGTTCACCAAGCAAGAACTCTTGAAGTCATCATAAACTGCTTCTATCCCTGAGCCAGAAGGCTTCCAATTGGTTACTGAGTCCTGTCAGTTCTATTGTTGACATGGCTCTAAGAGCAGCCCCCTCCTTTCTATCTCCAGTGATAATACCTTAGTAGGACCTTTGTTATTACCATGTAGACCACTGCAGCCGCCTTTGATGTCATCATCCTCTTATCCATTTTACCCAGTCTTAAAACTTCTGCAGATTTATCTCTTTAATATGTGAATCTGATCATTGCTGTCTACTTAAAACCTTTTTCTGTTTTTCTTTCCCCTTCAGTATAAAAATCTAATGTCAACATAATATATAGTAGGTTTCTGGCCCCTGACTTCTAGATATATTACCATATTCCTATACACTATGCTCTATTAATACTAAATTACTTGCAGTACCTAAAAAAACATATTGTTTCTTTGCTTTTGTAAATGCTTCTTCTTTTACTTGTAATATTCTTTTTTCCTTCTTAAGTGGTTGATCCGTATTTTCTTCGAAGGATCTAATCATAGGAATCATCTACTTTGAGATTTTTCCCAACTATTTTTTACCTTTTTCATGAAACCTCCCCTCCCCTTTTCTGTTCCTACTGTACTTATCACACTGTAGTTTAATTTTCTTTTTATTTATTTTTTCCTATCTAGACTGAAAGCTCCTTGAAAGAAGGCATCATGGCTTGATCTCTGTGTTCACTCAATACAACATATGCACTCAATGAACATTTGTTGAGTGACAAATGAATATAAAGAAGAATATGAAAGCATATGTACTAGTATACATGTGTATACTCAAAATTTTGAAAGTGGTTCTTTCTGTTTTGACTTAATATGAGATAATTTTTCCTTGTAGTACCCTTCTTAGTTTGTATTTTGAGAAATAATGTGCACATATGCAGTTCTTAAGGTGGACAAATCATTAATATAAAAATTCACTGTTGAATGAGTTAAAAGGGTGTGTTTGGACTTCTTGTGTTCCTTTTTGGATTGCTAAAAACACTTTAATATTAATTTGAACACTTGAAAGAAAAAGAAACAGTAATCAATAGAAACTACACCACTCTTTGGCATGTGGTATGCATTTGCTGAAGCAGAAGCCTGCCATATGCCATACGTGATGTGCCACCCAACTTTGCCATCATGTCAGTGAATGCATTGTATCTCGCAGCCAAGCCACATGGGTGTGACATGCCTTCCACTTCAGCATTTCTACGAACATTTTTCCACTTAATTCTGTCACACATGGTATCCATAATCTGTTAGGAGGAGTTCTGCCCGTTTTGTCACCTTTAACATCTGAAAGCACTTATGATGGTGCCAAATTGATTGTTCTTCTGATTTGAATCAGATGTGAGTCATTCTGGGTGAAATTTCTAAAAGGATTTCCAGTAGTCACTTTTCCATAAAAGTTGAAACAAGAATGGGTAACGACACATACAAGAAATCACTTGTAGTGTAGTTAATTGCATATGAGATTATTTTTTTACTCACACATTCATGCATTGACCAAATATTTATTGAACTTTCATGATGTGTCAAGCACTGTGCTACATGCTGAGGAAGAAAAAAAAAAAAAAGAAGAGTACGAAACCAAGATTATCCTGGTCAAGAAGGCTGGGGAAGCATGAAAAAAAATAAAAAGAAGTGTTTTTTTATTCACTTCATATTATCTTGTTATTTAAAAATGATTTTTTTCTTTTTTAATGGTTATTCTATGTTTATTTATTTATTTATTTTTTATTTATGGCTGTGTTGGATCTTCGTTTCTGCTCGAGGGCTTTCTCTAGTTGTGGCAAGCGGGAGCCACTCTTCATCACGGTGCGCAGGCCTCTCACTATCGCAGCCTCTCTTGTACCGGAGCACAGGCTCCAGACGCGCAGGCTCAGTAATTGTGGCTCACGGGCCCAGCCGCTCCGCGGCATGTGGGATCTTCCCAGACCAGGGCTTGAACCCGTGTCCCCTGCATTGGCAGGCAGATTCTCAACCACTGCACCACCAGGGAAGCCCTAAAAATGATTTTTAAAAAATTTTTGTCCACTCAAATTTTCTTCTTGCCATTTCAAAAAAAGAAAAATGCAGCTTATGAGTACAGCTATTTTTTTCAAGACAGAATGCCATACTGCAATTTAGAATTATAGAGAAGAATCAGGAAAATTCTGTGTGTAAACAAAGCAAACAATAACTATGCACCCCTTTTTATGTATATGTTTTCAGTAAAAGTTGTTTTGGGGCTTTGGCAAACAAGACTGCATGAAAAACCTCTACTCACAGGACTTCCTGTATTTAATTTGGAAGAAAAGAGATAATTTTTTAACCTTTTTTTAAAAAATATGTTTTGGTGGTCATATTAAAAAAAAGTGCTGTCCTCAAAACAAATATCAAGTAAATACTTAAGACATTTGCGTTTTTGAAAGAATATCACAATTAGGAAATGAGTATAGACTGCAATAATGAAATAGGTAATTTTCAAAGCTAATTTTTAAATCCAAGATGGGAATGTGTGTGAAATATCACAAGTTTGTGAATAACCATTGTTTATGAATGGAAAAGACTAATTTTCACAGACCTTGACATTTGCATGCCAATCAGAATTGAATTTCTGAACATAAGAACTTTGCTTACTATTCCATGTGTTTTTCAGTAGACATTCATTCAATTTAGAATGTGTGCCATTTATTAAACTCTGTTAGCATGTTTTATCATAATGAGAATTGGACTGGATAAAATTGAAGGTAGATTTTTGGTTTGAATATGTATTTTTCCTATCATATAAATATTAGTAAACATGATTATTTACTTTTATATCTATCATCCAGAAGTAAAATGCAATAAAAATATCTGTCAATCTACATATTGCCCATTAATAGGTTCCTGATGGTGATAGTTAACACCACATTAAAACCATAGCATATAGGCAAAAATTAGAAAGGATGAATTAATTGCTGACTTAAAGTGAGAAAGCTATTGAATTCAACAAGACATAAGGAAATAATAAAAGAAATGTTAGGATTTGAAGAACATTGTTAATATTTTATATAAAAAACAAATTGAGAATTAATGAATTAACATTTGCTGAGTTCTTACAAGTCCTCAGAGGTATTATTAACATCTTATATTTAGTCTCAATTTCTTTCACACATTCTCAGAAATAATTTCACTAGTTAAGGAAGGGAAAAAATAAATAATAGCAATATCAGTTTTGGGGGGAGAATATTATTTATATCCTAGTTTTAATTAATGTAAAACAACTCAGACTTGGAAAAAATAAATTTATAGCATACATGTTTAAAAAAAAATTGCCCTAATGCCATTTTGATAAAAAACACACAAAATGTTCTCTAGACTCTCAAGATTCTAGAAAACTTATTGTTTAGATAAATATTTATATTAAGATAACTTTTTTACCAGAATATATAATTTCTACCATTGCCTGGTACCTCGAAGTCAATATTATGCATAGCACCATCAGCACGCTAATTGAATCAATAATAATGCAGGAGCAACAGTAAGATTCAGGCAACTATAGACACAGAAAATACTTCAATCTACTTAATAAAGATGGAAGCATTAACTGGATGATAAAGCAACTTGTAATGGCCATGGCTGTGGGACTGGCTAAATCAGACCTCTGTCACAGACCCTCAGCAGTGGCCACACTGAGTTTTCATTGCTGTTAAAATGAGCAAGACAAACATTTATGAACTCATCCTTGTTAATTACTGTCTTTCTTCAGAAATACCACTTGTATTTTAAATATCACTTGTATTTTGTGTATCAGTTTATTCAGGCACCACCAGAAATATTTTGCTGGTGCCTGAATAAACTGATGTAGTAGAAAGAACACTGGCTTGAGAATTGTGAGGCTTGGGTCCTTGACATTAAATATATCTAGGATCTTGGAAAAATCAGCTTCTTGGTATATTAATTTTCTATTCTGCAACATGAGGAAACTTAATAGATGACTTCTAAGGTGCTTTATGTCTCTAACATTTATGATTACATCAATGATTGGAAAGTGCTTTGTGGTAGTATTAATAGTTTTATAAATATATATAATAGCATTAGATTCATGCCTGTAGACAGAGCTGAAATCTAAGCATTGAGAGCCTCATCCTTAGTATTCACTGTGCTTACCTTCATATTTTCTTTCTTCCCTTTGTCTGTTCTTCCCTTTTCCATCCTCCCTTCCTTCCAGTTCTGTAGAGTAGAACAACATGTAGGAATTTTATTTTTTGTTTTCGGGTGTGTGTGTTTATGTACATGTGTCAGGGGACCGACCGCAGAAATTTGCAACAGCCTCCCCTGTGATGATGTTGGAA
This sequence comes from Balaenoptera physalus, assembly GCF_965194825.1. Lineage (NCBI taxonomy): Eukaryota > Metazoa > Chordata > Mammalia > Artiodactyla > Balaenopteridae > Balaenoptera > Balaenoptera physalus. Next base: position 64,436,936 of record NC_138888.1, read on the forward strand.
AATTTCAATCCCATAATAAATTCCTTCTGAGTTTTCTTTATCCCACACATTCTCAATTTTATGTTTCCTAGTCTTATCCAAAGCACACCTAGACACACATGAAATATTTTTTTCTAGTCTGTCCTAGATTTTAGATCAGATGCTTCCTGCAGGCTGGGTATAGAATTCATCTGATATTATACAGAAAAGGAAAAATTTTAGTGATACTAGGGAACTTAAAATGATTAGCACTGTAATCATTTTTTCCTGCCTTACCAGAAGTAAAATTTTTAAAACTTTGAAGAGGTACCTCCTTTTGGACAACTGATCAATAATTTCAAGTTCCTGTATGGGGTATGAAAAAATCCATAACATCTCTTAGACCTTAGCTGAATTACTTGGGTATTTACTCATCTACATTTTTAATATTTTAGCCAACAGATTGAATTTCTTTCTTGAAGCTGGAAATCTCTTTTCTGTATAGTATAGTTCAGTTTTGAAAACAGAAAATAACAAAGTGTTATCCTAATGTGTCTTCATATCTTCTACCCTCCTTTTCCCTACAGTGAAACCAGGCCCATCTTTTTTAAGGTAAATATTTATAGATTATCAAGAATAGTCATTTTCCATATGACTTCACCCACCTGAATTCATAGTGAAAAATATCAAAAAGCCAAGAGTTTGTCGTTGAGATGTATCAGATGGGTTTGGAGCTGTAGGGCAGTGAAGGACATCTAGAAATCTTCAGTTGACTCCATTCACATACTTAAACTCAAATAAGGGCCCAGCTATGCTATCACGCTGCCTATTTACTATCTATAAATTTCTATTCATTGTAAAATGTTTTGATGTGAAATTTACTATCAGCCAGAATGGTTTCTGGGGGAGTTGATGAGTCAGCAATGAATACTACTGTGGTCTATATATACAGGCAGACCTCAAAGATATTGTGGGTTTGGTTCCAGTACCACAACAAAGTGAATATCAACAATAAAGCTAGTCTCACAAACTTCTTGGTTCCCCAGTGCATATAAAAGTTATTTTTACACTATGCTGTAACATATTAAGTATGCAGTAGCATTAAATCTAAAAAATGTACATACCTTAATTTAAGGTAACCATTATCTAAGCCTTTAGCAAGTCATGACCTTTTTTCTGGTGGAGACTCTTGCCTTAATGTCGATGGCTGCTGATTGATCAGGGTGGTGGTTGCTGAAGGTTGGGTTGACTGTGGGAATTTCTTAAATAAGACAGCAATGAAGTTTGACACATTGATTGAGTCTTCCTTTCATAAATGATTTATCTGTGGCATACAGTGCTGTTTGATAGCGTTTTACCCACAGTAGAATTTCTTTCAAGATTGGAGTCAATCCTCTCAAAACCTGCTGCTGCTTTATCAACTAAGTTTATGTAATATTCTAAATCTCCCTTTGTTGTCATTTCAACAACCTTCAAAGAATCTTCACCAGGAGTAGATTCCATCTCAAGAAACCACTTTCTTTGCTCTTCCACAAGTAGCAACTCTTCATCCATTATCAAGAGGTAACAGTTGATTTGGTCACACCTTCAGGTTCTATGTCTAATTCTAGTTCTCTCGCTGTATTTCCACCATATCTGCAGTTACTTTCTCTACTGAAGTCTTGAACCCCCTCAAAGTCACCCATGGGGGTTGGAGTCAACATCTTCCAAGCTCCTGAGAATGTTGATATTTTTACCTTTTCCCATGAATCATGAATGTTCTTTATGGCATCTAGAGTGGTGAATACTTTCCAGAAGATTTTCAATTTGCTTTTTCCAGATCCATCAGGGGAATCATCTATAGCAGCTATGGCCTTATGAAACATATTTCTTAAATAATAAAACCTGAAAGTTGAAATGACTCCTTGATCCATGGGCTGCAGAATGAATGTTGTGTTAGCAAGCATGAAAGCCTAGCTCTCAGCATATTTATGCTTTTGAAATGTCTTCCTCACTAAGCTAATAATTTCTAGTTTTTGAATTGAAGTGAGAGATTTGCAACTCTTCCTTTCACTTGAACACTTAGAGGCCACTGAAGGATTATTAAATGGCCTGATTTCAATATTGTTGTGTCTCAGGAAATAGAGAGGCCTGAGGAGAGGGAGAGAGAAGGGGGAATGGCCAGTTGGTGCAGCAGTCAGAGCACACACATTTATCGATTAAGTTCATTGCCTTATATGGGTGAAGTTTGTGGTGCCCCAAAACAATTACAATAGTAATACCAAAGATCACTGATCATGCATTACCATAAAAAATATAATAATGAAAATTTTGAAAGATTATAAAAATTATTAAAATATGACAAGAGACGTGAAGTGAGCAAATGCTGTTTAAAAAAATGGCACCAATAAAGTTGTTCAATGCAGGGTTGCCGCAAACCTTCAATTTATAAAAAACAATTATCTATGAAGCGCAGTAAAGCAAAGTGCAATAAGACAAGTTATGCCTGTATACTCTTTTGTCAAATAACATCAAAGAAACAAATGGGTTAACATTACCCAATGCCTTTTATCCCCTAAATTTTGATCTGTCCTTTAAAGTTTTTTAGACTCTAGGTTCTCATCGCTTGTAAAGGGATACTAAGTTAGTAGTGGTTTGTTTATTCTCTAAGTGAGCCTGCAAACTAAAGTATGAATAAGAAAACGGTATATATAATCATAATATTTTCAAGTTATATTTTCCATTTATTTTGATTTTCTAATCTTCTAGAAAGATATTGTGCTCTCTCTTTGGATAAATAGACCACTGTAACTACTTAAATGCTTTTAAAAATAATTATGTATAGAAACTCCAAGATGAGATTTAATGAGTGAGAGAGTCATTGAGTTTTTAGATTGAACGATAGAAGTTTATTTTTAATTAGCAAAAAACTATGAATTTGAAAACGCAAATGAGTTTATTTATGTCCCCTTGCTTTTATCCTTAATTGAAAATTAGATACATAGAATTGAATTTATCACAATCTTTGGTTCATGACAATCACTGTGGATATATCAATAACCTTTTTTAATGATCAATTTTATGTTATTTCATTCACATATTTCATAATATATTAAATCATCATGAACATACTATCCAATCTCAAAAGTAGTTACTCTCTATTACTTATAGCTGAATTCTATAAACCTTCCCTAATGCACCCCTAAGTCTTCCCTTCAGAAGTAACTACTACTACTGTCATTTCCTCATTTTTTTCACATACATAATTGATGCATAAACAATTTATGGTTAATTTTTACTTGTTTTCAATCTATATAAAAAGATATGGCACATATTTTCTACTAGGAATTTCTCTTCCAACACAAATATCATGTTAATAAGAATCATTGTTGAACATGCCTGCTGTTCATTTATTTTTACTTTCATATATTATTGAATCAGTATACTTTATTTTGTATCCATTTTTAATGAGAATTTCAGTTTTTCTAGTAGTGCAAAGTTCACTGCTATAAAAACATCTTCCTCATGGTTTTTTGTTATACATGACCTAAAATTGTTGCTTTATGAGTTTCAGCTTTATAAAATATTGCCAAATTGTTTTAGAAAAAATGGTTGAAAACGCTCACTGGTAATATTTTATTAATACAGATTGTGTAGAGACCCTCAGACCCTTGATATGGTCATTCCTTTTAAGTTGTGCCACTCCAGTTTTCTAACCTGGTATCTCATTTACCAGTTTTGTTTTGCTTTCCTTTGGTTAATAATAAGGTTGAACATCTCTTAATAAGCTGTGAGTCATGAATACTGTATAATATACATTCATGATTTATGACCTTTCTTCTATTGGTTCACTTGTCTTTTTTAAAATTAATGTGTAGAATCTATTAAAATTACACATTATTATTGCTGATAAAAGTTCTTTGTGAATATGTGTTACAAATATCTTCTCTTTTGTAGCATATCTTTCACTTTCTTTAGATGTCTTTTGATGAACTGATTGTAAATTTAATGCTATGTTTATTATTATCCTTTTTGATTATTTTTGTACTTATTTAAATATCTTTCCCAAAGTCAGAAAGATATACAGTATATTTTTTCTAAATGTTTAAACATTTTTCTTTTCACATTCAAATTCTTAATTCAGTTAGAGTTTGTTTTTGTGTATGAGACAAGTTAGAGATGTTTTTTCCAGCCCTATTTATTGAATAATTTCTTAGTTCATTCCACCTGTATCATTTCCCTAGGTTTTAAGTAAATGTGAGTCTGCATCTAGGCTCTCATTCGGCTCCATGATCAATTTAGTCTCTCCCTTCACTAACACCACTCCATCTTAGTTATAATATTTTACAATAACTTATAAGGTAAGTACTTCCTTATTCTTTTTGTTGTTGTTGTTAGTGGCTCTTCATGACACTTTACTTCTCCATATGTGATTTAGGTTATCCTTTTTTAATTTAGGGAAACTATTTTCATTTCTTTAAAGACTTTGTTTCCATTTATTTTTCTGGACAATTTATTTTATCTGAATGTTGTGTTTCTACTTTTGTCTTCCATACCTCTTAAATTTTACATTTTTCTTCCTTTAACTCTCCCGTTTCCTTCTGAGAGAGTTTCTTAATATGATCAACTAAACAACTTGATCCTCAGCTAAATTTCATCTGCTGTCCCCATTAATCTTTTTATTATATTTTTACAACTAATATTTTCACCTGGCTAATTTAATAGTTTCTCATTCTTATTTGAAATTTGAATTTGCTAACATAACATTTCTTATTTCTTTAGATTTTTGGTCTGACTGTTCTAATATTTCTGCTTCAGATGGTATATAATGCCCAGTCTTTTTTCTTTTGAAGGGGACAGTTCTCTTTAAGTGTTTAGGTTTTTTTAGTCTAGGAGTGCTTATTTTCCTGAGTCTATCACCTACTCTTGTAATACTTTTTAAGGGATTGAAGGCTAGAACTTGGTTCGAGTGAGTTCATAGAGGCCGTAGAGATAAGCCCGTAAGTGGAGAGCTCCAGCTCCGTCAAACCATTGTTAATTGCCTATATTTGTTGTCATTTCCATCACCTTAACACCCTGAAGAAGAGCAGCGTTGGGAGAAGGCAGTGTTTTTAGAATATCAATAGAAAAAATAGAAAAAGTCATAGAAAACCAATCACTTCTTACCTATGTCTTTCAGCACCTCACTAAAAAGCTTTTGTGGTGCCCTGATACCACCCATTGACCTCAGCAGAAGGGCAGCTAATGACTGATCCAACGTGGTGGTGATGGGAGGGAGCGTGATATGTACAGAAATAACTAATTTTTTATCTGTTTTATCATTCCCTCACTACCACAGCTAGCCTAAACAGTCCATCCCGCTACAACCACCCATAAACCACACAACTTTTTCAAAACCATCTTCTGTCTCACTGGGTCTCCTAGCTTTTGATATTGTTGCTATATTGTGGATACCTTTGTCTCCTCTCTCCTTTCTCCAGGGTAGGTTTTGACAGAAGACACCAGAAAAAGAGATTAATTCCAGTTATGTCAGGAATCACAGTGTCCTCCTTTCCTCTTTGCTTAGGTGTATATTTGTAAGTTTTCTTTACTTCAGAAAATAATGAGATGAACCAGTTTAAGTATTTTTAAGTACACATCTTGGTCTCCTCTTTCTATATGCATTAAACAAAACAAAACAAAACAAAATACTCCTCTAGAACAGAGTTTAACTATCTTATCACAAAAACTGTTCCTTCCTTAAGAAATGTGTCACTGTTTTTACTATGACAGTGAGAGAAACGAAATTGACAGTGTATGCATATGTTTTCTATGAAATCACTCTATACACTAGAAAGCACTTGAAGTTTTCAACAGCTATGATATCCTAAATTTACAACCAATGATTTTTTTTCCTAAAATCCACCAAAGCTAAGTTAACCAATCCATAATTATTCTTCTACACTTTTCCTTATGCTCCAATTATATTACTAATGGAATCACACACACACAAAAAAAACCCCACACACAAAACCCAAAACCCAAAAAAATCTGTGATGGCAGGTCAGTCCTTCTAGTTTGCCTGTTCTAGGTTCAGAGAATTCTCGAGTTTTTTTATCCCTGGTGAAATTCTTACCAAATTGCTTTCAATTATTGTTGAAGTCATCACTGATTCATTTATTGCCTATTAAAAAAATAAATGTGTTATAGATGTCAGGTTTAATAGTGCTCTGTGACAAAAGTTATCATAATGTTGCCTTTTAGCCATTTTTTTATATGAAACAATATTACTTTCTCCATTCCTCCCTCTGTCTTTCTCTCCCTCTCTCTGTTTCTCTCTCTCTCTCCCACACACACACACACACACACACACTCACACACATACACCGCAATCTAAAGTTTTAATTATTTTCTGAAAGATAGTTGAGATGAACTTTTTGTGATCCTCTGAAATAAGCTCTTCTGGTAAAGTTTTCTGCCAGGGGCACGTTGGTGAGAGTTATCTGGCTAGCACTTGGCAGCTATTCTTCTGTTCTCATGAACTAAATAAGTTAGTTGCATAATTCTGGGTGGAAACTGACTTTGGCTTCATCAGCAACAATGTCTGTAGAAGCGGTAGAGAAATAACATGTAACTGCCTGAATATCAAAAGAGTGAACATTTTCATCAATCGTAAATGATTGTCCTGTACATGCTATTAAGTAGTGGAAACAAGTAAATGCCAAGCATTTTATTTTTAAATCAATGGTCAAATTTAAAGTATATACTATTAAATTTAAATATATATACATATATATGTATATATATCCATATCTATCTATCTTTCTATTTACAAAAATGAATCATGTATTTGAAATGGTGAGGATAGTAGGTTCATCAGATAGGGTAAAGCATGCATATCTGAGAAACATTAATCACCGTTCACCACAACTAATAATCATAAATGCATCCATTGACAATTCAGAAAATATGATTAGCTTCAGAATACCTCATATTGACTTCACTAAATTTTAGTTTCACTAAAAATGTCTGCTTAACAAGATAGCTAAACATTGCTTTCCTCATATTTAGGTATATGTGTATTTTAATACAAAACTGTTGTATATTGTATATTTCAATACAAAAATTGTTTTCAGCTCTTAAAAAGTTGGATACAAAGGGACTTAGTTGATAGTTTATAGTTTCTAATTATTAGTTTTTTTTCTTCCCTTCCCCCCACCCCAGACAGCTGAAGTCGACGCCTTAGTTTAAGTCTACTACCCATACCAATGGGTGAGAGGTGAAACATATTTTCCTACCACAACATATATAATATTTTGAAGTGATTCAACCACATTTGTGAGAAAGTTTACTTATCTTTAAATCTAGTTCTTTTCTGAATTAACTTAGAGTCTCTTTCTGTTGAGTGATATTCCTTATACATTTTATGAGTTCAATTAGTATATCAGAAGTTCACAATATAGTTTTTAAACTTAATGTTTAAGATTAAACTTTTAAGAGAATGCTTTTTTAATTGGCAAAATATTTTAAAAAGAAAATTTAACATTTAGAGAATAACAATTATATTTCAGCTTTCACTTATGTTGGGTAGAAAACTATTGTTTTTCACCTGAAAACATCCATTTTCCCCCCCTTCCCACTGTACCTCTCCTCTTCTGCTCGTTTAGGTAACAGTCATCAGGAACTACCCATCATTTATTCTCTAACCAGTTCAAGTAAGGTTGACCCCACCCACATCTTTGGATGTGGATCAGAGCTCAGGGTACCCCAAATAGAGCATTTCATTTCCTGGATACAGTGACTCATTTAGGAATGGGCATGTGACACATGCAAGGCCAATAAAGGCAGGGAAGTGCAATCCTGGGACTTACTCTTAAACAGTTGGGCAAAGGGGAATTTTAGCCTCTGACAATGGCAGTCTAGCTTACTTTGCACCGAAGTGCAAACTTTGAACTACCTGAGATCAGCTGAAGTAGCTGGAAGGCTAATATAAAGTGTCTGTATGAAAGGATTGGGAATTGAAACTCTGAAGGTTAAGTCTGACATTTGACATCACATTCTTCTCAGATTTTTGCTAAGTAGGAGCAGAGGATGGGAAGAAGAGTATCTGATCACAAAGAGGTAGTAGAGAGGCAGAGATGTAGAGTAAAGCTCTCATCAATTTCATAAGGCTGGGGGCTCAAAGTAGAAGTTGTTTTGATAAATACCTTGGATTTTAATTTGGGAAAATAAAGGTCTAAAACCTAAGAGTAAGGTCATACCAGAGAAGAATAGTTCTCACAACGACTAAACAAACTTAAACTCAGCTCCTAATGGGTTAAGGCGCGGTGGTTCTTAAGCAGGGGCATCACCACAGCCACACCTCAGGGGACATTTGGCCACGTACAGAAACAATTTGGATTGCCAAAACATGCGAGAATGCTACTGGTATCTAGTGAGTAGAGGCAAGGGAAGCAGCTAAACATCCTACAATGCACAGGACAGCTTTGCAAAACAAAGAATTATCCTGGTCCAAAATATGAATAGTGCTGAGGTTTAGAAACCCTTGTTTAAGGTAATTTACACTAACCTGACAGCTGGAAAGAAAACCTTAAGGAATCTATTCCTTCAAATTATCTCTACAATTTTTGTATTGAATTTTCTCAATCAAAAATCCAATAAAAATAACTTGTAATCAAAAAAAGTAAGAAATATCTAAAAACCAAGAGAAAAAACAAGTAATTAAATAGAAATTTAGAAATTGGAGTATTCAGACCCCTAGAAGCTATATAAAATAGTCAAATGGATTCTAGAAATAAAAATTAATACAACCCTTAAATTACAGATTGAAACACAGAAAAGAAAAAAATATCAGGAAGGGTATAGAAGATTTGAACAGCACAATTACCTACTTTTAGAACTTAATTAGCATATATGTTGACCACTTTACAAAACAACTGCAGAATACACATTTGTTTCAATTGTTTCTGGTGCATTTATAAAAAGTAACCATATGCTGCTCCACAAAGCAAGTAAACCTCAATAAGTTTTTAGGGATTGGTAATGTGAATAGTACTGATCACAGTGGAATTAAGCTAAAAAACGATAACAAAAGGTAACCAGAAAGCACTAATATATTTGAAAATTAAGAAGTACTCCTATAAAGAACTAATATTACATAAGAAAATGCTTATTAAATGTTTTACTCAATGCTTGGCATATAGTGTTAGATTTTGAAATTAGGTATTATTATAGAATACAACCCTGTACTTCGTACTCTAAAGTTAAATAAAATAACATATTCCTTAGGTCTACATCAATATTGCCTTATTCTCTACACTTTTCAACTCTGGTTTCCATTAGTTGGATTCATTCTCAGGAAGTTTTCTGCTTGTGTAACGTAACTGTTACCTGGAACCACACTTTTCCTCCTAATCTCTGAGCAACCCAAGTTAATACAGCAATTCTATTCTTTAACAATTTAGTTTGCTTTTCAAATAAACTTTTTTTAATAAATTGAAGTATAACTTAGTAGAGAAAAGTGTGCAAGCTTAGATATACCTCTCTATGTGCAGATCAATGTATAGTGAGTAGACTATTTAATCACCACCCTGGTCAAGAAATAGAACACGGCCAGCATCTAGAAGCTCTTTTTAGCTCCAATGGGTCAAAGGAGACATCAAGGTGGATATTAGAAGATACTGAACATACTACAAATCAAAAATTTGTAGGATGCAGCTAAACGGCATGATTAGAGGACAAACAATTTTGGACATAGCCTGGACACTCATCCAGTGGGATATTATCCAAAATTTTGAGCAGGTTAATTGCATGATATATAAAGAAGCTTAAATAGGCAGTTGTACAGTGTGACCCATGGAGTCAAGAAACTGCAGTCAATAAATTCAAATATAAGATTATCATAGTAACTTAGAAGTGAGGCTTTTATATACAGATAGATAATCACAGTGAGAGTTGGAAATGGGGTGGTGGGTGGAGATATAGAGTAGGGAATCATTGACTGTAATGTGTCAGTTACTTGGCTGATGATGAAGGAGAGGAGTGAAAGGGTAGCATTATGACTTGTTCCTGAGTGGCAGTGACATTTAAGGGAACTAAGGAGGCAGAAAAATGAGTTTAGTTAGATGGGTGTTACTTACTTTAGTCTCAACTTCTTCATTATGATAATTTATTTCTGCCATTAAAACAAAAACAGAAGCAGATTTGTGTCTGGTAATAGGGAATCTTATGGGAATCTGAAAAAAATATACTTTAAAAAAGTGGTTTGGTTTTTCTGCACAAAGAAGAAAATCTACGGTATACACTGGCTGATTATGTTTAGATCATCCACTTTCAATCCAATTAGAATGTAAAGTGTATAGTCTACATAAATATCAGAAATGCTTAACCAAATTTGAAACTGGTTATGGCAGTTGATAGAGGTAATTCTTAAACTGGAATCACATTCAACATTTACTATATGTATTTCCCTGGGTACTTGTAAACTGGAATGCAAACCTGAGAAAAAGTGAGTGGCAATTTTCAGAGAGGCATACAGGCCACAGGAATTGTTGGAGGAGAAGTCTTCTAATTTGAATCTCCCTTTAGCTAGTATTTGAGACAAGTGAGTGATAGTGTCATTTCTCTAGATATTAATGCCCAGGGAACTTGTCACTGTACTTGGAAAAGCATCAGAAGATTACATTAGTAGACAACTTGGGGAGGACAGTTTTAGGCCTGTTATGTGTATGCTGTTTCTGTACAGAATCATGGATCAGGTTTTGCTACTTTTGAAAATAAGGGTTGGGAATTCCCTGGCGTTCCAGTGGTTAGGACTCAGCGCTTTCACTGCCAAGGGCGCGGGTTCAATGCCTGGTCGGGTAACTAAGATCCCACAAGCCACGAGGTGTGGCCAAAAAACCCAGAAAACAACAAAAAAAAGAAAGAAGGATCAGTTGTCCCAATGATGGAATGTGCTTGCTTTTCTGACTGTTTAAGATCACTTTCTTCTACTTCACATGAGGCTTCTGTTTGGCACTAACATTGATTTCATTATTTGGATACTACTCTCCTTTTTTTTTCTTAATCAGTTGTAACACCTTTCTAAATCTATTTTTATAATTCTACAGTCTCCTCTTTCAGCATCAAGTGTGTGCAAAGATCTTATGTGTGTGAATAGTGTGGCTTGGGTACATAGGATAGAGGAGTTGATGGCTGAAATTTGCAATCTTGCAACTCTGATACTTTTTCTCCAAAATAGGAAAATGTTTTATTTTAATTAAATTTAGCTAAGCTAACAAAGAATTTAAATATATTGATAAAAATGATTTTAAATTAACAATTTATGAAAATGTCCCTAAATTGCTTCGAGTGACTAGAGTTTTTATTTCCATTAAATTATATAAAGCGGATCTCCTAAAAATTTATAACAACATAATATATAATTGGTATAAATGTGTTATATTTATTTAGAGATAATGGGAGAGATTATAGATCTTGATCTGCGTTATCACAAAGTTCAATTTAATAAAATTTTAGTTCATGAGTTCTTACTATGTAATTTTTTTAAAGATAAAATTTGAATTTTGAGTAACTTCATTTTAAACAGCAACCAGTGGGTGATTCTGTACCCCAGTTCTATCAAAGTAGTTTAATACATGCAGCCTTATAGAAGACACTCTCAAGATCAGTGAGGTCACCATTTGTGAAGGTGTGTTGCTGCTACTGAATCAGTCAGAAGACAAGAACTCTATCAAGCAAGTCCCTAGGGGCTGTGTCACAGCTTTTCACAGCTGCAACCTTCTCTGTCCATGTTGCAAACGTGTCCGACACTAACTATGGCTGTTATAAGCTTAACATTCATTTCCCCTGATATATTGACACTAGAGTGAAACATGGCGGCCTGGGACAAAGAGATTTGGTGTTCTCACCGTGAATCATCCCACACGGGTTACTGATAAGCACTGCAAGAAATCATGGATAGCTGGCAAGGTCCTCTGCCCTAATTTGTTTTTTAACTTTTCATTCAGGCAGTGTAACTTGATCACATCCCTGCAAGCAAGACCTCAGGCATTGTGTGAGGGGGATTTACAGCCAAGTAAGACAGCCATTTCTGACTACAGAGAAATCCCTTTAGTTGCACAGTATCTGCACTTTTCCTCTTAGTTTGGGGAAGTAGATTTCATATGATATTACTCTTTTTTTTTTTTTAAGACACACAGATTTTTTTTTTTTTTTATCTTCATGTGACTAACTGAGGGAATTTACTGCTGGATGTGAAGAAGCAGCCAGCATTCATTATTGTCTCTAGTCACAGTTTCATGGAAAAATCAACGTGTAAAAAAAACTCTCTTTAATATCCTTTACTGTTATTCTTTTAAACACAGTTTTCCTTTCCCTGTTAAAAGGTAAAAAGAATTCAGCAGATTGACTCCAGGTGAGAATATACATTCTGACAAAGGGCTGGAAGTATGATGGAGAAAGAATGTATCATGTCAAACACCTTCAGCCATACTGTTGACAAACCAAATCTTGTTAAGTACTGGACAGCTGCTTTCCTACCACACTGCCTCTCCTGTTTAAGCTACAGCATTAAAATTTGGCAGATCAACTTTTAACACTGACAGAAATGTTGTTGCCTACCTACTACTGCTTGGAGAGTAAACAGTCCAACCGAACTATTAAGAAACTTTGACACCCATAAACAATTTATAAAAACTTCCATTTGGCACAATGAAAACAACTCAACTGAAAAGATTTTGAGCAAGAACATATTGGAAAGAAAACCTATTTCCTATAAAAGGATAACAAAGGAGCCCTTTAAAAAGCATGTGATTTACTGGTTGGAGGTAATCAAAAAATCCTACCCCTTCTTTTCCATTGAATTTTTGTCAACAGTAAAGAATGTCTAGATTACTTTTAAAAATAATTCATTTTTCTGCTCTACTGATGTAGTTCATATCACTATACATGTTAGAAATTTTATAGAATATTCTGCTTTGATTTCTAGAACAATAATTCTATTTTGAAACATTAATTAGATTTAATCTAAAGCTGAAATAGAGTAGTTTAAAGAGAAGCTAAGAACAAGGCCTACCTAGTAGTAAAATGCAGTGATATGTAAAAGTAATTAAAACTTCACTGAAAGTTTCTTCATATTCGAATGTATGTTTTGAAATCATTCAGAGTAGAATCTAGGATGATATATGTATTTATTCTCATGTGTTTCTCATTCCCTTGCAGAAAAGACTTTTCTGCATTGAAACTGGACTTCAGTTTTAGGCTAGAAGAATGAGTCTAAATATAGTGCAAGAAACTGTTTATTATAACTTCAGTGAATGCTTCATTCACATACCTCTCAAAAACTTGTCAGCAATGTGACCAATAAGTATTCAGTTCTCAACTTGTAGCTCAGCAATTCTGGGTGGCGTCAGGAGACATGCTGATGGCAGTTGCAGTTGCTGCCCTCAGCCTGTGACATACCCAGGAGTGGTGAACTCTGACTACCTTTAGTATTGTTTTTTGTATTGATGCAGTAAATCCAAACCATGTCAGTTTGAGATGTTGTTGGCAACATGTTTTTACATTCCCAGGAGTGAGGGGCATTGTGTTATCTCTCATATACAGAACAAACAACAATATTAAAGTAGAAAACAAAGTATTGGGTTGGCCAAAAAGTGCCTTTGGTTTTTAAGTAAAAATATAAGACATATTTTTCATTTTCACCAAGGACTTTGTTGAACTACATATTCACCCTTTTGTTCCATACCTTCTGCCATTTTTCAAGCAACTTCATAATTCCATCTTCCCAAAAACTTTTTATCTTTTTGAGCAAAGAACTGTTCCAGGTGCCCTTTACAGTCTTCCAGGGAATTTAAATTTTTTCCATTAAGAGAATTTTGTAAAGACCTAAATAAATGGAAATCTGAAGGTGCAATGTCAGGTGAATATGGCGGATAAAGCAGAACTTCCCAGCCAAGCTGTAACAGTTTTTGCCTGATCATCAAAGAAACATGCAGTCTTGCGGTATCCTGATGGAAGATTATGCATTTTCTGTTGACTCATTCTGGATGCTTTTCATGGAGTGCTGCTTTCAGTTGATCTAATTGGTAGCAGTACTTGTTGGAATTAATCGTTTGGATTTCCGGAAGGAGCTCATAATAGAGGACTCCCTTCCAATCCCACCGTATACACAACATCACCTTCTTTGGATGCTGACTGGCCTTTGGTGTCGTTAGTGGTGGTTCATTTCACTTGTCCCACGACCTCTTCCGTTCCACATTATTGTACAGTAACCACTTTTTATTGCCCATCACAATTTATTTTAAAAATAGAACGTTTTCATTACGTTTAAGTAGAGAATCGCATGTGGAAATATGGTCAAGAAGGTTTTTTTCGCTTAATTTATGTGGAACCCAAACATAAAAGCGATGAACAAAGCCAAGCTGGTGCAAATGATTTTCAGCACTTGATTTGGATATTTTGAGTATGTCGGCTCTCTCCCGCATGGTGTAATGTTGATTGTTCTCAACTAATGTCTCAATTTGATCGATATCAACTTCAGCTGGTTTACCCGACCCGTGGAGCATTGTCGAGTGAGAAATCTACAGCAGGAAACTTCGCAAACCACTTTTGACACGTTCGATCAGTCACAGCACCTTCTCCATACACTGCACAAATCTTTTTTTGCGTTTCAGTTGAGTTTTTAACTTTCTTGAAATAATAAAGCATAATATGCTGAAAATGTTGCTTTTTTTCTTCCATCTTCAATACTAAAATGGCTACGCAAAAATTCACCAATTTTGGTAAGTCTTTATTAAACTGCATGCTGATATGACAGCTGTCACATACAATCTAACAAAATTGTTTTGAATGAAGTTAAAGACAACTAAGTGCTACTAGAGCCATCTTCCAGAAAAAAACCGAACGAACCTTTTAGCCAACCCAATAGAATAGAAATCAATATTTTTGTTAACTCTATTTGAGCCAAGCCAATTTTTTTCTCTCTAGTAAAGTAAGAATAATGAATATGCCATTGTTTTTGGGGGGTTATTGCACATACTCATTTTGAATACCATGCCTTTGAAGTTTATTCATTAGAATGGTGAATATCCTATTAAAATGTTTCAACTTATTAATGTTTTTGTTAAAATGAATAATAAGACATGTTAATAAATAATATAAGCGAGTTCTAGAGACAGCAATAAAAAGCTAGATCACATTAAGAAAAATGACACAAATTTCTTTATAGTAGAATATGTACATGTTCTCTCTTTCTGCCCTTTTTTTTTTTTTTCCAGTGTACTAAACAGTAGTGTAGTAATCTAAAGGTGCTCTGCTGTCCCTAAAGAGTGAATCCATTTATTTCCTTATTCAGTAGCTTGGAGTATAACCAGATGCTTCAGATAAAACACAACCCTTACAATTGTCTGAATTTTAACTGGCTACTGTGTTTAAATTTTCAATTTTCCTTCCTTTCTCCCTGCCAGTTTTGAAGAGAGTGTTCATATGCCTCACAATATGCTGAGCCTAAGATGATCAGCCAAGTCTTGGCTTCTTTGAGAGCTTAAACCCTTTAAACTCAGTGCTCTTTCCAGCTGGCAGGTCAGCAGCACTGAGCAGACACTGTAGGTTTCTGCTTAGTTAAGTTTACACAAATGCACCTCTGCTTATTCTTAGTGAGAAAGGGGAAAGAGTATCTGCCCTCTGAACAATTCTATCCATCTTCCTTTTCTTAGCTCACTGTGTCTAATCTGTTTGGCATTGCAGGCTTTTTCTTCTCTTTTTTTAATTCCTAAGTTTTGACTGACAGATATTATTAAAAACAAACAAACCGTACGATGTTAATGTTTTTCACTCCTGAAGGAGTGAAAGTTTTGTGAAACCTGCAAAAATTTCACTCATTTTCCCATATTACATTAATAGACATATTTGGCAAAATAGTAGTCCCTAGATTTACTCTTCAGATGTTAGCTTTTATATAGAGATTAAGATTACAAAAAGCAGTATAGACTTTCATTGATCTCATTTCATTCTTCAAGTCTAAACTCTAATTCAGACATTTCCTACTTAACAATTTGACTCTTGTTCAAATACTGACAGCTTTTCTTAGGCTTACAAAGTGACTCAGAGCAGCTAAACAAAGTTTGAGTGTCTGTTTATTCTGGACATTTTCTTTAGGTCATAAGTAAAACCTTAATACAAAAATAAATGGATTTAGGGTAGCACTTAAATCACAAATATAGCTTGTGAATGAAAAAAATTCAGAATGAGTGAAATCAGCTTAAATATATTAGAATTAAGATGCAATCATTGCATAGCTACCTGTTCTTGATTTTTATATGTATCTGCAGCTGAAATTACTGGTTTGCAATTGTGTTGGTTTGATTAGTTATTTAACTTTCCTATGGTAGAACTCTGTAAATGGTTGAACTCAAAGAACCATGCAATAATGACATGTATTATGTAATTATTAGACTTAGTTGTAGTCCAAATAATAATAATAATAACTATTGATTTTGGTCTTATATGTAAAAAAAGCCCATACCAATGCACTTTATTTTAAATTGATTATTTTGAATTTTAAATCCCTCCTTCAACTGTCATTTTATTTATTTTTAATTTTTAGCTGACATATATTTTATATTTGTTTTTCTAAACTTTAAGGGAAAACCAAATCTTTTCCTTGACTTCTTGCTTATATACTTTGTCCATCTGACTTATATAGTTTGCCCTGAATATCTTGTCTTCTTAATTAATTAGGGATTTCTGACCCAGGGGTTTTTAAACGTCTTTGGACAAGAAAATGCTCCACATCTGTGAAATTACACTATAATTCAAGTTTCGTTTAGTGGTATGGCAAAATGTTAGGGGTGAGGGGGGAAGAAACACTGGAAAGTTATTGCTGAGATGGAAAACTAGTTTCACAGGAATATGAGTCACAGTTCTTGAAAACCTATTTAAAGCCACATATAATAATGATAAGGATGTTAACATTAAATGTGTTTGTCTTTTAAAGTATGAGAAAATTATCAAAACCTATTTTTGCCTAAACTAATCTATCAAGCTTAAAATTGCTGCTTGATATCCACTGTTCCTCTTTTTTTCTGCTAAACCCTGAAATCATAATGTAGAAAATATTTTATTTTTGACATCTCCAACAGGAAGCCCACACCTGCGAATCTGAAATACGAGACTCAGGTGTTAGAAATTCAGCCCCCAAGATTTTGTAAAAAAGTGACTTTGAGCAAAAATTTTAGAGATAAGAATAACTAACCCAACCCAGTTAATCATTCAGACTCCAAGAAGGAAACACATGGCACACTCAGAAGGGAGGATTCAAGAGATTAATATTGGGATTTCTTTTTTACAAAGCTGTTGGTATGGTTAAGAAAAAACGGCAAGGCATGGTGAAGCACCCTACTGTTTTAGCAGAAAGCTGTTAACCACATCTATGTGTGATACCAGAACTCTGATAACACGTACAGTTATAGGAAAGGGCTTCCTGACACTTAGAGAGAAGGTCTCCACAATGGTCAACTCACAGCCAGGCAGTGAGGGATCTAGCCTTATAAATACCTTAGCTTGACTTTTTTTATTAACCACTAACACACTGCTAGTAGTTCCCATTGACCAAACTAACTGGCAACCAGAGAGCAAGGGATTCTAGTTGATGTAGTTCATAAAGATCAGCTTTCTGGGGCACAGAGCAAAGTAGAAGAGTGGAGAGCAGATCTGGAGGAGTAAGAAAAGAATGTCCAGTACAACTAACAAACTGAAATGTACACAGTATTGGAGTCATTGGCTAAATGATACATTTCCACATAAAGGGATAGTATACTTAAGAATAAAAAACATCACATATCATAAGAAATCATCCATCTCCACTGAGAATGAAAAGTGACTCATTCCCATTTTACCAAATCATCAGAAAAGGTTATTTTTCATTATATGTTAATGAGTGGGTTTCAAATTAGTTTACAGAAAAGAGGTGGTGCCTTTTTAAGTAGAAATGTCTGATAACTAGAAAACTCTAATAACTGTTAGTAGCAGTCAAATGTTTACCGTGATATAGAATAGTATCATTGTTTGTTCTGATAGCCTATACATATAATCCAATCAAATTGTAATTGGTTATTAAAGAGTAGCTAGTTTGTGAGTATAGAATCTATATTGTGTAGATTAATAAAAAGAATAAGTTGATGAGACCCAGAAATAAAGGGAACTGAGAGGGGAAACCATTTGGTTGCCAATATTCTATTCAGTTCAACCTCAACAGTTATAGTATCAAACACCTCAATTTCATTTAAAAACTGACTCTGCCACGTCCCTATTTCTGTCAGTAATGCTGCCATCTTTTTTTTTAAGACTTTTAGACTACCGATCAATGCACCATGTTTTTCTCCTTCCCTATTGTTTTTTTTTTTTTTTTTTTTTGGTCCATGTGCATGTGCATTATTTTTAAGAAATCATGCTTTTAACAGACATTCTTACAGAGAACACACACACACAAATAGAACCACACATGGGTACACATATGTGCACATGTGGGTACACAGGTGCTTTGAAGAGGAAAATGCATACTATGATGTTCGTGGAACCTAAATTTAATTTCAAACAGAATAAAAGATTCAGAGTGAATACTGCAGACAAAATTGTATAGTGATTGAAGCCAATACGGCCACAAATTACAGAGCAGAAAGCAGCACTCTTTAGCATAGATAGGAAATAGAAATACAGTTAAGGATGAAAATGAAATTAGATTTTACTCTACGTGTTAAATCTGGGAGGAGGGATAGTTATTACTCAAAGAATAACTGACGCTGTGTGCTGGTGATTAAAATAAGCTTCCTTGTGTTATCTCTTCACATAAATGGTTAGTGCCTCTCGAATTTACCAGGGGTATTCTAATCCAGAACCTGAACCTCTTGATGATATATAATAAGTTTTCTCAACAAAAAATAAGGAACCCAGCATATAACTTAAGATGTACTGGTCTTTGGATTCTGCTCTTATAGGGTTTAATTCAGACAGAAAGTTTATCTTGGCTTTTCTGGGGTGTGTGTATGTGTCTGTGCACGTGTGTGTTAGGAAAGGACCAAGACATGCGTTTCACCAAAGGAAAACTGAATATCATTTAACTGATTTTCTTGTAATGTGATCCTTTAAGTCATTAGGTACTTTTAAAGTTCTTTCTTGTGTTTGTAGAATAAAACAGGAAGCAAGAGACCCAGCGGGCCTTTTTGAGTCATTCCCACACTTAAGCCTTTTGGTTGCATTTTGTGTTCTTTTATGCAAACAGGTCACCAGAAAAAAATGACTGTTTCCTACCTAAAAATATTCTGGAAAAATCAGCGTATGTTTATGCTGAATGATAAATCAGGAAAATTGCCTAAACAATGTCTCTGTTTCATTTTGATTATCACTCAGGTTGTGTATTAATATAGATTTTCTATGATTTGCTTAGCCTCCTGATTTCAGCCAATTCGCTAAACAATCTGTAATAGAGATTGAGAAGGGCTAAAGATCCAAAGTTCATTTCAAAGAATTATCAACTAATCTTTCACTTATCTATAAGCCCTTTTTGAAATATCAGAGGGTATAATGGGCTCAGTATTTAGAATACTTGCATTCCTATTTTTGCCAAGTGCAAAATACATTTTGTCAGATCCAAATACATGGACCAATTTATTGCATCTTCTTTCAATATATGTCTTTGAAGTTTTTTTTCCTGATTATTTGCTTTTTCATGAGAGGAATTGAGCTACTGTCAGTAATATTTTTAACAAAGCCATCAGAATGGTAGCAATGACTATAACAATAAAACAGCAAGCATATTTAAATGCCTACCAGTTGGCCAACACAGGGCTAAGCATCTTAGATGGAATTTCTCATTAATTCTTACAGCATCTTCTTTTGACCAGATTTTTTAGTTTTGTCATATGTAAATGGTGCACATTCTGGTCAAAAGAAGATGCTGTAATAATTATTGTTGTTGTCATTGCTACCAGTGTTGTATGGAGAAATTATTTTTGTATCAGTCTCACATAAGAACAACAAGAATACTCTGGACCTTGGAGTCAGGTACTAATTGGAGGGGAAGCAATTCTTACTGAATAATCTTGCACAGGAGCCTAAAAAGTGAGAGAAAGTTAAATTGGCAGGCTTGAGTGTTTGCAAAGTAAATTTATCAATAGACATTACAGAGCCTCTATAAACAAACCCAGGAAAAATATGTTAACTTCCTCTTCTATATTAAATGTTAATAAAGAAAATTTATCCCATAATTTATAATTTTAGTATTTCCTTCCTGTAAAGCTAAAAGTGAGGATCCCTCTGTAGGTCTAGCAACATGTGTTTAATGTTTATTCTCTTTTACAGTGATACTCTTTAAGAAAAGTAAATAATTGTATTTTATTCAAACCTGGGTAAATACTGTCAAGTTATTAGCATACCATAAACGATATAAAAATAAAGACATCTTTAATGCATTCATAGAAGAAGGATCGCCCTCTTCTGTTTTTTTAGTAATTTATTTATAATTGGTCTTTGTCAGAAAGTATTAGATTTCTACAGTGTTTTATTAAAATAGACAACATACAAAACATGAAATAGAATGAATTTATTATATTATGCACTAATTTATAAAAAATGAGATATTTACTTATTAGTGTTCCAAAAGCAAAAAATGTTTTTGGAAGTTTCATATATATATGAAATTTCTTCCCTTAGCTTTTTCTAGGGACTGATTACAATGTCACATGTATTATAAAGGTACAAGTTGAAGAAATTAACATAGGTTTTGTTGTTTGCGTGCTATGCATAACTATTAATGACCAAAGAATAAAACAATTGTGCTTGAAAACTAAAGGAGGAATATCAACAGAGGGGATATTATAGCTCTCACCTTGTTGGTTGGTAGCCCCATATATAACTGTAAAACTCTCTTTTTATTTAGCTCTTTGTGATTAAAGAGCTAAACTCTGTGTGATTGCTGTAGGTCACATCTCTCTTTATAAAAAGAGAATTTAGCAACCATCAATAGTTTACATCTCTGACTGACTTATCTTCAAATGAATGAACATATTTGCAAAGAATACCTTAAGGACAGAACTTGGAAAAGTCTTGTGTTTGCAAACTTGGTGTATCAGTAGTTCAGGCAACTTAACTGTCCTCTATAAATCTATAAAACATAGAAAATATATATTTGATAAAGGATATTATTTTACAAAACATATCTATTCTAAATTTATATTCTGCATTTCAGAATACCTAAATTTTTTAATTTTCTGTCAGCCAGTAGTAAAATTCCTCTCTCTTTCTAAATTGTAGATTATATGATTGAGATATAGAATAAGAAAACTGTTCCATGTTGGTATACTCCACATTGCTTAATGGAAACATTTTATAGCATATGACAGAGGAATATGTGGGTTTTTTTTTTAACATTTATTAAGCATCTATTCCACATTGCTTATGTATGTCAAGACACTTGCATTCTGGTCCTGGTTCTTCAATTAACTTACTGTGCAACCTTGATTTCTGAGCCTCTATCTCATATAATACATAAGATAATTGAACCAGGTGAAGAACAGATATTTACAAATGGATGTTTTGTGACTTTAGTAGGAATGGATGTATATGACTATAATTTCATTTTAAATCTATGAGTATTATCATTGCTAGGACCCAGTACAGCAATTGAACTTTTTTTTTTTTTTAATTTTTATTTATTTATTTATTTATTTATGGCTGTGTTGGGTCTTCGTTTCTGTGCGAGGGCTTTCTCTAGTTGCAGCAAGCGGGGGCCACACTTCTTCGCAGTGCGCGGGCCTGTCATTATCGCGGCCTCTCATTGCGGAGCACAGGCTCCAGACGCGCAGGCTCAGTAATTGTGGCTCACGGGCCTAGTTGCTCCGCGGCATGTGGGATCTTCCCAGACCAGGGCTTGAACCCGTGTCCCCTGCATTGGCAGGAAGACTCTCAACCACTGTGCCACCAGGGAAGCCCAGCAATTGAACTTTTGATGTCTTAAAAAGATCTTATTATAAGAAGGGTTGACCTATAAAATAGCAAGATAGCTTTCTAGTGAAGTTCAGAGAAATAAAAGCTGATTTTAGGCAATATACTTTGAGTCCTCTTCTTCCCTAGAGAAGGACCAGCATAGGAGACCAAATAGATCTGTGATGAGCTCTAGTTAAATATAAGGGTTTATATATTTTTAGTGTTTAAAAAGGAAATAGCAGTGTCCACAAAGAGGGTTAAGTGAACACTGACCTTAAGACTAGTTGTATGTGTTTGAACTTTTCAAAGATAAAGCCCCTGTGTAATTATCTCCTAGATCTTCAGAAATTCTAGTCATGGGAGTAATGCTTGAATCTGCTAGATACTATCAATGATTTGGCATAAGGGTATCCTTATTCCAGTCTATTTTTTGGCTTTCTAATTGGTTTAATCCCATAGCTATAGGTCAGAGGTATGAAGAATTTGTCTTCACTAAGGTTTTTTAACTTGTACCAAATGCCCTAGTTAACAATTCCACTGACTTACCTCATAAATAGGGTTATACCTTTAGCCATGCTCTCGCACTCCAATCATTATGATCTCAACCAGAATGCAGTAGGATGTATTAGATTTTTTTATAACCCTAACAATATTATGTATTTTTTTCTCTATCTCCTTCATTAACAATATTGAAATTTAAATTTTCCTATTTCTACCATCACTTCGTTTGATCATCCCCTGTTTCCAAGTGGTAACCACAGTGCTTGTTGATTTTCCAAATAAGGCCTTTATGATATTAAAATGGATGCTGTGATTTGCAGTTCAGAGCTCCCTTCAGAACTGAAAGACACAGTCCCTGCTGCTGGAAGTGCTTCCAGCTGGTAGCCCTCGTAGGAAATTGTCCTCAGCTGGAGAGAATGATTTCACTCTTGGGCTTGCCCCTTCAAACTCCTATCACCGGTGGATGCATGAGTATACAGGCTTTTAACCATAAAGCAGAATGCTTCTGAGGTGTTCTCCCCAACTCTATATTCCACATGGGCTCAGCAGATGCTTTTAAGACTAAATTTCAGCCCAACTTTTCCTCTTGTTCATTTATCCTTTCTTCACTTCCTCGGGTGCTGATCCTGCACACTAGTCTCCATTACAGAGTCTGCTTCCCAGGGATCCAACCTGAAAAGGTATCAAAATTATTTTTCATCTTTGGACATTTTTTGGTTTTATACATATGGTCTTAGACATCCGTATTCCTGTAAACAAGAAAGATAATGAATTTACTTGCTAGAAATAATTGGAAATAAAATACAGTATGCTCTGTCATAGATTTTAGAGTACAGAAATCAGGCACATTATTTTTCCAGTAAAGTATAGTTAATTTTCAGTGTTTAGCATTCATTCCTTTACAGTATAGTTGTTTGTACCTTTTACTAATTTAAATTGGATAGTAACTCCCTTTGAGCGTGGGAACCAATATGACAGTGGATGAATTATTTGCCTAGGTTTTTCTGTGAGCCACAGAAAAAAGAATTAAATTAACAAAAACCAGACTCTTGATTTCAAGTATTTCTTCTTTATTCATTTAAAATTATTTTAAAGGATTTGATCTCATATTTCAAAGGTGTTTTCCATCTTTCCCTCTCTGTATCATACTCAATTGTTCCTATATCTTTAACTTTTATTGTTAAATTATCCTGATTATTCTTATGTCTTGCCACCTGTGGAAAACAAATATAAAGATAGTAGAAAAATGTAATAAAGTGTAAGCTGGTTTCAGCAGAATCAGATATTAAACTCCCTCCAAGTAAGTATAGTTTGTGGAGTAAGGAAAGAATGTTAACCCAAGGTTAGCATACTACACATGAGATCCATTAAAATTCAGAATAATAGGAAAGACAATCAAAATGAGAACTGAGATAGAAAAACATGAATTGTCTAAGTAAATCTGCTTCCTGGTTCTGAGTAGATGTGCCATTACATCTGTTAGGTCTTGCACACGACGTCCAAAAATTCTTTGCATGACTGATTAAGTTGAAGGTTCTACATTAATCACCAGCTATGTGTTTATCTTTTATTTGTTTTTCTTAATTTAAACAAAAATGGAAAAGTAAGTAGTTATCTTCTACAGTGTTGTGGGACAAGGCAGCATGCTTATCTAGCCTAATTTATTTAAAAATTGTTAAGGTAAATGTTTTACTATATTCACATATGAACTATCCAATAAACAGATGCACACATTCAGTTCAATTGAGCAGAAAAAAGAGTAAACTATAAGTTTTAAAATTTTTAAAAATTACTCAAGATAAACTCACAAGAATTATTTTAAGAAAACTGCCAGGTAACAAACAACTTCATTTGATGAATTCCAACAGAGCATAGTACCCCAAACCCGAAGTGTGCTGTTTGCAGCAGCTTCTGCACTTGCCACTAGTCTAAGGCAACACGTGCTGACACTAGAACTGGGTAGGTAGGACAATGCCTCAGGAAGATGCTTACCTCAAGAAATAGGCAGAAAACCTCAAACAGAAGCCCAGCAACAGCACATTCCTCTCAGTAGTATATTCCACCCCTTTACAGTAATCAAAAGAGCAGGTTGATAGGGAATATAATCATAGGGCTATCAGATTTAACAAATAAAAATATAGGACACCCAGCCCAGTTTAGATTTCAAATAAACAATGGATAATTTCTTAGTATAAGTGTGTACCAAATATTGCATCCTGTATTTTATCTGGCATCTCTATATAATAAGCTTCCAAAAACAATTGTAAGAATATATTCAAGGTTTAGTAAAGAAAGCAGAAAACACTTCATTTATTTCAAACAGAGGGAATTTAATACAGAGAATTGGTTGCATAGGTGTTGGAAGGCCTAAGAAAGCGAGAAGGAAATAATGAGGTAACACAGACATTAGTAA